>NW_022726379.1:402690-403602 GCF_011630105.1 Anneissia japonica
GTGCGCGAGGGGGGGGGGGGGGGTGTCAGGGCGTGGGGTCCCTGACACACGAAGCCGGAGCCTTTTGCACTTTAAAAGCATGTTGGCATATTTATTTAAATACTTGCAGGGTCTTCCTCTAAATAATGATACATTAACTTCTTTTTCAATGCAGTTGTCAACAACACACAGTAAAAACATACAGTGTAATTAAGTAAATTTGAACATTAATATTTATTACAACAAAAAGAATTTTTATTTCTGCTAACGTCCGCGTGTGTGTAAGGAAATTCCAACAAGCCCGAAAACTACCTTCTCGTTGCGATCGGGAAACTTTATTCCCGAAACAATATAATGCCTCATGATTGGTTAACAGCAGCTTGACAACAAGACTCTCATAAATATTCACGCTTCGCACTCTCTGCCTCAGAACACGATCTCTGCTGGTGATTTTTGATTAGATTCTGAGTTATATACTGTTGAAAAAAAACGAAGGATGCATAAAAATAGCAATGGGGTTCGTTATTGGTAGGGTGGGGGGTTCGCTGAAAAAAGGGGATTTGGACCTAAAATTACCCATTTTGCGAGTTAGGGCCCCCACCTAATCGTCGAGCCATCCTCCCCCTTTTTTTCTTATTTCAAGACTCATACGCCACTGGACATAATTTCAAATATCTTCATTACAGTATTGGAATGTGAATTGGGGAGGGGGAATAAAATGCCCTAGCAACGTTGTTCGCATGCTGCCGGTCAATGCCCTTTGCAAGTCCTCATCACTCCTAGCTCTCTTTTCTGCAAGTAAACACCACATGATTTACATCATCGCATATCTCCTCTGTGGTAGTGTGACTAGGTCCTCAGCATTACGGAAATTCGACTTTTTGTAATCAACAAAATTCCATCCCTCAATTTCTATGTGTGGAGAAACATAGA
>NW_022726379.1:403644-418267 GCF_011630105.1 Anneissia japonica
GCCCTGCGGTGCGATAATAGGCCGAGGCCCTTGGCCTTTTTACTTCACTAATCCAGCTGGTCGAGGTGAAGACAGGTACTATGAATGATGATTCGGAAGGCTAAATTGTGATAATTTTAATACAGAAATAAACGGCAAAATATCTGCTTACGAACAATAGTTCGCGCGAGTTATGTTCATTGATACTGACCTTCATTTCAGACCAGTATTTACCAACTGAGATGGTGATCTGCGGCAATATCCAGCCTAGCTATGTTGTACGAGGCCAGCTGCGGTTCGGTATGTAACGCTCCCGATGCGTGTGCAAACCCTAGGTTTTGCCTACGCGTAGTAAATGCTACACATTTACTACGCGTAGACTACGTTAATCCTACGCGTAGCCTACGAAGCCTACGCATAGCAAAAGTTGCAGTAATTTTTATCTGTACTGCAAAAGCAAATTTGGGAATTGCGATAATTAATAATCACCAAAGTCATTCATTGCATTCTACTAAATTTGAAACATATCTGAGTTTGCCAAATTTTAGTTATCGTGGTATGGTAACAATTGACACAGTGCCTGACCCATCATCGTTGTCTCTTCTGATTTTAAACTGAATAAATTTAAATACTTGTACTCTTTATATCAACAACAGAACCCACACATCGAAGAAGAATGAAGAACCATTATGGTAGTTGTACACACACACACACTCGCTCCTAGGCCCGATGACATAAAGCCCTCTCCTTCCTAAGTGTACAGCTAGGCCTAGGCTGTATAAAATTCACCAAGTTTAAAGGGCGAAATTCAGCAGTTATGATTTTTTTTCCTTTTAAAATAGAGTAAAGTAAAATCTAATGAGCAAGTATACAAGAAACTAGATCTCGAAATGATGCACTACATATGGGTGGGAGTTAAATTTTGATTGGTGACGAAATATGATCGCAGTCACATAACCTGCAGTTGATTAAATGTGAACAAACATAATTAGGGTAAAAAAAATTCCGCATATCAAAGATTTTTTCTGCACGTCCTAATAAATTTTTTGTTATCACGGTTTTAACTAAAATATGACAAGTGGTCTTTTAATGAATCAATCACAAACTTAAAATAGATATAAATATTTATTAACAACAAAAATCTCAATACCATACACCAAAGCAAAATACATTACAAAATAAACTTGGATATAAAAGATTGTATATTTTGTCAATCATTGTAGATTGTGAAGTTAGAGACCTGTTTCATAAAAATACCAAAGCTTAGCACAACTACAAGTAGAAGCAAAATTAATTATACAGCATTACTACATAGTAAGTAGTGTAGAATAAAAACATTTTCAAGAATAAAAATATCAGCATACGAAACTCCATTATGGAGCTATGAATTTTCCAAAAATATAAGGTTAAGAAGTTAGCCTCAAAGCTAATGTAATTTTTGTTGGTTACGCACCACTGACGTTGGGCTATCACTTCGATATGTCTACCGATTCAGGGGCGGATCCAGAGATTTTCTGATTGGGAGGGGGGGACACGATATGGAGTCCACACTGCCACGCCCACCTTGGCCCCGCCATGGTTGGTGTAAATAAGTGGTAAACAATCGAGCTCTCCTTTCTCCCACTGCTGGATTGCCACTGAACTCATGGGTGCACTCCCTTTTCCCCCCTTTCCTCTCTTTAACTCAAATTTTTCTCCCTCTTTTTTATTTTTCAGCTTGACCACAAAAAATTGGTAGGGGGTATATGTTTTATCGCGTACAACTTACATTTTTTATCTAACCGAAAAAACAAACGTTTCTTGTACAATTACAAGTCTACCAATGACTATGGGACACACTGTATACCCGCCGCGAAGCACTGTTTAGGAGCCTATTTGTTTAAAAACATACCAACATATTGTGGCTATTACATCTCTCACACACATTTCACACTGTATTATCTCAAAAGTTCCACTCTGACCTAGGTCACAAAGAACTAATTTAATTTGAGCTGAATTTCAAAAATAAAAAAAAAAGCTACAAAATGTCTTAGAACCTGGTCATAAACATTTGCATATTGTATGAGAGGATTTAAAAATTGCTATTGAAACTATTACTACATCAATATTACTATATGGACCAAATGAGGTTTGAACCGGGATCTTTACCAAGTACGTAGTTATTTTTGAAAAACCTCCAATGAAAGGACACTACAAAGAGCTATGGAATTTATAGACGGCCGGAAATAGCATTCTCCGACTTAAATTTGAATGTGATTCACTTCACCCTCACATTTTTTCCCAAAACAATTTAGGGACAGTGGGGATGAGGGAATGGAAGTCCTTGAATTTGCCTCTGCTAAATCATTACCATTATTACAGTAATGAAATTCTAAGGCATGTTTAACAGTATTAACTCAAACAGCTATTGGTACAATTGATTTACCTTAACCTGGAGGAAGTATTACACAGTTGCACAAAATGACTTTCCTGTTACAAGTTATTAACTGTAACTATTGATTGATTATTGGTACCTACATATAACATCGATATCAACCTTTACTAAGAGGTTAGGTCAAAAATCATATTAGAATATGGCTATCAAATTCATGTCTCCTTAAAATATACCGTATATTCCGGTGTATAAGCTGCACCTGTGTATAAGCCGCCCCTGTAATTAGGATGCGAAATATCACAATTTATTGTGTCACATGTGTATAAGCCGCACCTATTTTTAGGCTCCAAACCGTTCCTACAATGTTAGGTTTTTAATTATTTTGAAACATTGACATTATTTACAAATGTTCACATAAAAAATTTTCATCTTTTTCGGCCGATTATTAAACAACAAACAACTGGAAATGCGTATAAACTTCTGGCTACCGCAATGAAACAACGTATTCTTGTGCTAGGCAGCTCTAGGGAAATCCCCATTTCTTGCTAGTTTAGTTTAAGTTAAATAAAATCTAATAAAATAAAATACTTATTGAGTATATTTATCTATTTTAAACAATCATTCTATTAACAGTAGGTATTAGGCTAAAAATATTGGTAATTCTAGGACTAAGTCATTACTACTCACAGCCCACTGTGCGAAGCATGCACCATCGTGCACCACGTTTTATAAACAAAAACAGAACCTTAGAAATATCATGTGATGCAATTAGTTTACTCATGCACAGATGACGTATGCCTTTCTTCAATTAATTGTCATTAATTTCCAGTAAAATAATTATTATATCTTCAAGAAAACTTGTGTTTTTATAGCAAGCCACCAAGAACCAGACGTCGAACAGCAAGTTTCACAAGCTCACGTGTTTTGTTGCGACATTGTAAATGAAGCTGCTCACGTGACCTCTAGGACTGAAATGGCGAAAACTCCCGAAAAGTAGTTTGTTATTGTTTTGAGCGAAACGGTTTCGAACAGAAACAGCGTGTTTCAAAACTGTTTATGAGTGAACATAATTTAAACAACCCAAACCATTGCTTGAATGAAAATGTAGTAGGAATCCTAGTACAGCACTGTAGTGAGTATAATTACAAATACTAGGCCTTCAAACCGGTCCTACCCTAGACTAATTAATTGGGCTAGCATGTGCCCAAGCTAGACAGGCGGCGCCTAATTTTCGCTGCGGCTCGCGATCTGAACTTTTTGGGGAGTAGGTTAATGACCGGTGTATAGGCCGCACCCCAAACTTCGGGGGAAAATCGGGTATAAAATTTTCGGCTTATACATCGGAATGTACGGTATTTGTTTTTTAGTACAAATACAATATAGAAAGCAGCTGGAAAACACTCAAAATACAAAAATGTTGCGTCTGCTTCTCCACAAGGGCCGGCAGGATAACCAGGTGCTGAGCCAGAAAAATGAATTAGGTCGTCCAGAATGGAAGCCACGGTCACACCCCTACCAAACATAAGGAAAAAATAGAAAATTATGATCTTTAGAGGTGTTAAATTAGCTATCACAGAGATATTTAAGTTACATACGTACAGTAGATTGCGCAAATCTACAGTATTTCTAGGCTACGCTGATTGCATATTCATCTATGTTGCCTTAGTCTAGTGCAAATTCTACTCTAGGTCCTCCAAATCGAGTGATAGGCCTTGACCTGATAATTTGTTGACTAATAAAATTTATCTTGTGAGATTAACAACAAATCTTCTTTACGGTATTTCACGAACTAATTATAACTAGAGAGTTACGAACACCAACAATATTATGTTGGAGAACCGAATCTCAAGTATTGTATTTGCAGAGATACGTGCATGCGTTGTGAACGACTAAGAACCGTCCATTTGCATATGGGTATAAATGTTTTTAACACGATGCGTGTGGTAAACAAACTTTTCACCAGGTAGGAAATGGTTAAGCCTTACATTTTTGGGAATCCCCACGAATATTGGTATGGAAAAAACGTAGGCCTACATTCAATCAATAAATGTTGTTTTTATTGAATGTAAATATGATTCAGCTTTAGTTCAGTGTAATATTCGATATATATAAAGAATATTTATATTTATAAATAAATAAAGAATTTGCTAAGAGTAGACCCAATTAGGCTAGGTCGAGCGGATTAGGACAAGCCGCCCAAGCCGTCACGGTAAAAGTGGCCGTCCTAAATAATTTTTGGCCATCCAATGACGGCCTGGCGACTCGCTGGCTAAGCATATGCCGTCAATGTGGCTCTCCAATCGATGTTGGGAACCAGAAAAACAATAAAACACAAAAAAAAAGTAGAATATAAATTTAGATTTATACATGGAAAATTTCAGTTACCATTATCATAAACCATCATAACAACCAACCACCATTATTAAATTGACAATATTATATTTATGTGGGTTTTTTTTTTTTAACATAAATTTTATTAATATAATCGGATACAATATACGACAAGACACCCAAAAGACTCAGTATCCAGACATGCTAAAGCAAGATAATGGACAGTCATTATACTGTAGGTTATAATAATGTTTCCTGAGCAGGTTACTAAAATAGTTGAATTTATTAAGTGCTGCATCACTGTCATTGAAAATGCTCACTGCTATCTATGCATTTCAAACACTTGAAGAACACATCAATAAGGTAGTCAACATGAAAAACATGAATCCAATAACAAATGACATTTCAAGACCTCAGAAGGGGAGTTACATCTTGAGGGTCCCTTAAATAGTCAAACAATAAACGGAAAACCAGCTCTTCATGAGGCACATAAGAGACATTTATGTAGGCAGATATTACTAGCTTGTTTTTATCTTTGCTTTGGTTGCGGTCGGAAGGCCGATATTTTTGGGTGCTGCATATGAATTAGATTTATTTGTGAAGCTAGTTTGTCCTAGCAAAGAAGGCTCTTTTGCATTTATGACCGCACTTGAGAATGATTGCAAAAATTAAATCGTTCTACCACCACCCTCTTACCCCTCCAAGTGTCGGTACAAGTCCTGCCATTGTGGCACCCAGTCTTCATATATTGTCATACAGTATACTGTGTAAATGTTACAAATTTATTCGTTATTAAGTTGGATGGTTATGTATTTTTACTGCATTGCAACTCCAAGTAGAGCCTGTAAGGCTTCTTAGATAATCCTTTTTTAGTTGCAGCTGGTTGAAATGGAAAACAATTACATAATTTGTTGTAGGTCAGCATTTTAGTAAATTTTATTTTAGTCGAGTGCTGACCTATTTGTTATATTTCAAACTTCCCTTTTCATCATTCATGGATTATGATAATATCATGCAATGCAGTGTAAGCGTTTTCCTTGTTGCATGCGTCTGTTTACATAAAACATATTATGTCCATACAGTTGGAATTAACAGCATAAATATCGTTTCAACGAAGAAGCAAAAATTTAAAAACAAACTGAGTAAAGGGGTATTAAAAGAAGTACAGTAAACAAACAAGCAAAAAATCAAACTTTATCAATGTACCTATTATTTATTAACTGTTTACTTTTGCTGACTAGTAATAGTATGGTCTTAACAATAGGCCTAATCTGATTGTTTAATTATGATCTCTTTATAGTTTATATGCTTTACAAGTTAATAATGAGTCAGTAGCACTGAGAAACTCAGAACAGAATGATGGCAATAAATAATTTTTGAAGCGAAGTAAAACAATGAAGGTGGTAATGCAGTAAAAGATTTATAATGACTATAATGTGATACACAGCTGAATCAGTGTAGTAGGTAACATTCCAATGGCTGAGTGGGCAGAAACAAATTAGGAACTCAAATAAGATCATACTCTACCAACATAATCAATAGACACAAGATGTTCCTCTATGAAGACAAAACCATGCTTATTTACCACTTTACTCCAATATAACCAAGTCTTTTTTTTATCTTAAATGATGATAAGCATGTTACATTCTTACAAAAGTATGTTGTATTAAAATTTGGTGTTTTTTTTTTGTATCTTGTAATTTTTTGTTGCTTCAGGTGAGCATTAATGTTTCCAATACATCATGTTTTGTTAATTTTATAGTAGGATATTGTATTATACTGTAGGCCCTTCATGAGTAATGGAATAATGAGTGACATCACTTAGGAGCATATTGCTCAATGACAGTGGTAATCTGTTGGTTCCTGTATTATAAATGTTTTACTTACAAGAAGCCGGACTTGGGAGATATAAGGCCAGATCAACAAGGATTTGGTAGGGATTAGGGTACCTTTGGGAATAATGATTCACACCTGATTAGAACAGACTACATAGCAAAACACGTTGAGTTGATCAACCATTAAATAATAAAAAAATGTATTTTTAACAAATTGTATTACTTCTAATAATTCATATTAACTATACATTAATATCACATCACATATAAAAAAACATTTGAAAGGTTAACTTTATGATAAAAGATCTACTGTAAGGTGAAATGACTTCAGACAATAAGTATTACTAATGACATTCTAGTCAAATTAAATTTTTATCAATCAACTGCTAATTTAAAATTCGAGCAAGTAATCAACTACCTATCTATTTAAAACAATAATGTGTCATCCTTTATCTACAAAAAAACAAACATGTTTAAAGGAATTTACACTGCGATTGCTATTTTTTGTATGAATATAATAAAATAATAGACTTAACGCTAATAGATTAGATACTCGACTTTGAGTCTTCCACTTGAACGCACAATCGTCAATAAATTTTACTTAGCCACACAGAAATAGTGGTTATAGTCTGGACTGTCCAATGATTACACTTTTTTTTTTAAACCAATAAAACTATAATAGACTGGTATCTAGTTAGCTCTAGAATAATATTTTTGTCATAACTCATAAAGTAATGACAGGCCCATAAACAGAATTCCTTAAGGGAATGGATTCACAATGATAGCCACAGATCCAGGGGCACCCAGGATAAGTCCATGGATGATGCATGTATTTGAGCAAGTAAATGGTGAATTTATCATCATATTTTACTGGATGCACAGAATTGAGGTAGTTTTGTTTATCAGAGGGTTCGTTCAAAAAAGGATTTGGACCAACCATAGAAAGCCCCTGTCTATAGGCATTCTAACCTGTTGTCAAAGTAAAAAATAAATATGACATATGATACTAACATTAAATCATTTACAAATAATATTATTAATATTTGAGTGTTCTGCTTAGTCTTGAATCATCTCTTAGTTTTACTATACTTGACATGTCACACGATTCCGTAAGCCTGATATGTACGTCAGATACATTATTTCCTAGGTAACCATAACACAATTGAACTTTATGTCTCAAGTATTATAACATAATCCTAGAAATGATATTAGACTGAGCACCAATCAGGAGAGACCTTATTTAATCAAAAGGACTGTGAAGGTATGTTTTCTCTCCCCTAAGGAGACTCAATAAAACACTCATTTGTGTCCACACTAACTCAGTCAAGCTCAGCTTGAGAAAAATGTGAATAACACGACAAAATAAGAGATAAATTACAGTATGATTTCAAAGTAAATTTCAATCTGAATTCAGGGCAATAAACAGCAAATTCTTGGTTTTGTTTTTTTCTTCCACTCTTTATAAGGATTAAATAATAGTCCTACAGAAAATATAATTCTTATTCAACTCACCCTAGGGTATTGCTAAATCCCACAAACATCATGTTTTAGGTGAAAACTTGATAGATGAAATACCTCATACAAACCTCTGAACACATCACTCAGACCTCTTGATAATGATCATATACAGTAGTGTGTTGCAGAGCATACCAATAAAATATGACTAAAAAATGAACTTTTTTATATTAATACTCCACTTTTTTCATTTTGTATGAAAAACCTTCTTTCAACCCACTCGGTGTAGTATGAGCTTGCAGGAGATTGGCAGGGTTTGTAGAGTTTAGCAATACGCTCACAATGAAGTTAAATAAGTAACAGTTGTATTATTTTACATTAACAAGTAAAAATAATACAATGATAGAGCTAAATGCAAGTAATTACAATTTGTGTAAGACTTTATTTTAAAATATGAAATATAATATAAATGACATGGCAACTTCAAAACATACAGTACCAACGGAAACTATTGCAATTTTTCCTGCACGCAGGCTACGTAGATACATCGCAGCCTGATATAAACAATCTAAGCAACGCTACGAAAATCCAGCATCGGGCAGCATGCGGACCAAAGGTTAACCTCGTGGCAAACGTTAAAAAGCTGTGAGCTGTGTGCGTAAAAAGTGAAGAAAATGTGGTCCAACATGACTAGCCTTCATTCGGCGAGGTAGTGATTTCTGTAGTTCCATTAGTATTAGATCGCTTTGCAGGTTCTACTTCAAATTACGCTAAACAAAAACAATGTGATGTTTAATCATAATATTTCACATCATTAATATTTTGTACTTGATTTGTCATCGATATTGTTATTTAAAAGAAGAAAATGCCTACTGCCAGAACAATAATATCAGATCAAAATGCTCCGAATTGGAAAGTTAACTAACTGTATAATTATTGTCTGCTTTCCTCCTCTTAGGGGAAAATGTCAGCCGTAAATGACATCGAAATTTGAACGTACTGAAGGCTACCTAGCTAAACACGGTTTAAAAACATGATCGATCTAATAAGGTAGGAAATAACAAAACAATAAAGTTCTAACATTGTTTATTTAATAGTAAATTGCAACATTGCTCATGTGTTGAAAGCTGGTTAACTATATTTCAATATTGTTTACACATTGTTTATCAGCCGATGATAAAGCCTACGATCATTGCAAAGCTAATTAAAATAACAATGACCTTCATAGTGGTTCGTAGAGCTACGTTCAAAACGTACCTATGAGCAGGTTTTTACGAGTGGTTACGCGCAGATACGAAGCGATAATTCACAGCTGTACTGTAATAATGAAGCCATTTCAGTTCTGATGTAAACTAAAATTATATTTTCTTACAAAACCATAAGAAAAAAGATCTTAACATTCTTTGAAATTATAGGGCCTATCTTATGTATTGATAAAATTAAAAACCACCTCCAGCTTCAGGTATCACACTGCTGCAACTACAGACAGCCAGGAAGAAAAACAGTGAACAACGTTGGAATGCAATGTACCTAGTGGGCTGAAATTGGTACCAATTTACCTGGCTATTATGATGATATTCTTGGCTTCCCTTGAAGGCAAGTTGTATTCCTATTGACAAGAATATCAACCAGCAGACCCTACTAGCCTACAATTATCTTTAATCTAAGAATTTAAGCAAAAAATGATATCCTGTTCAGTTAAAAATGGCATTCAGTAAGATTGTATGCTTGTATCAAGAATACTTATCCCAGAACAAGCCCCTAACTAGAGGGCAGATTACAATTCAGGTGAACCCTTCATCTGATAAACTATGCCCAACCCAAAACTGATGATAAAATCACCATTATATGCTAGAGTATTTACAGTTTTCTTAAAAACCCATTTCATAGGCTAATTTAGGCAAAATAGGAGGCTAAACAAGTGGTAGCTGATTGTCAGTGGAGTGCTAAACCGATGGATCAGGATCCTAGGTCACTGGTTCAATGTCACACTATCGGTATCATTGTGTTTTTAGCTACATTACACAATTTAAAGTGTTAATCAGTACTATAGTAGACCGAGTTTATGACTGTCACCAGTTTTACTTTTATAATTAAATATGTGCTATGGTAGCATAAAACAACATTCTGGAATATGCTTCCTGAAAATACAAAAATGGCAGTTCATGTTTTGCTCCAAAGGGTATCTAACATTCCAATTATCAACCATTTATTGACATACTACCATTTATTGGAAATAATAAGAGTCGAGAACAGCAAATAATAACTAATTGTTCAAATTTACGCTTCATGAACTTACAGTACAGTACTTAGTAAAAAGAGATCGGAGGCCTAGAATCATGATCATTCCAATTGTTTACTGTTCAATATATTAAATTAAAGAGTTTCGATTAATTTAGTACATACAGTAATTCCTTCTTTATGTAATAATGTAAATAAATTTGCTTCAAATAGGGGTGTGCTTAAATACATCGAACATCATTTTCATAATTAAAAATGTAAAATTCCTGTGATATTTGATCCTCATTTATGTAAGGCAATCAATATGTACAAATGAAGAAAGGTGCAATATCTTGCGAGTCATACACAATAACAGTTAGTGATATCAAGACTTTAGGCTTGAAAAAACATACAAGAAACACCTGTAAGTATTAACTCTACTTTTAGTAATTGACCTCAATTGTTATAGAAAGATTATACTCAAAACCAATTATAGCATATACACTCACAATTAAAAACACACATGGGTTAATTATGGTAGAGAAATAATATACTATGAATTGAGCAAAACTTGAAACCATTATACTGTTACTACTCAGACATGGGCCTATCATATTTGTAATTTAATTCAATAACTGTCATGCTGTGATTGCCTAACTATTCAAACTAACGTAGAATTAAAATAAAAATCCCAAGACTTCAAATTCCAACACACTATTCCCGTTCCCAAAGAAAAAAAAAAAAATTCTACCCACAAGCAATTAACCTTTAAGTTTACACTTAGGAAAACAAAAAACAGGTAAACAAAATCTATGAGGACAGCATTAAGCCTAAAAACACCAAGCAACACCACCAATTTTTTAGCCTTATCAGAAGTGAACAACTTAAATTAATTCATCTAGTTTTCTATTCTATGTTAGCCCTCAACAATAGGGTTTTTCTATGAGTCTGGTTTCTTTTTATATTTATTATTATTATTATTGGGAAATTCCATATTAGAAAGTCAAAAAATGCCAAAATCAAAAAATGATCAAAAATATCTGCTTTTGGGTGAATTGGATCCAGATAATACTGGTATTCAAAACAATTATGTTTTTCATGACAATGATGGGAAATGCTATATTTTATATAAAAATGATAATTTTCTTGATTTTGATGATTTTCACCAACTACTATTCATTTTCCTCTTTATTTACAGATTGATTATACTACAGTCGTTAATGATAAGCCAACATTCAGTCTTGATAAAGATTTTTTGTTGTCTCGTACGCAACACAGTAGTCTAAAGTTAGCCCTAAAACCACATTTCAAAAGATAAAAGCTTTCAACTTCAGGTCCTTTTGAAGTTGAATTTATTGTTAACATTTTTCCTCCAAAAACTTGATTTCAGCCAAAATAACAATCATGCGTTGTTACCTATTGTACAACATACATGTGATAAAATATTTTTCTTTTGAATCATATTTTTTTTTTTTTTGTCTTTTCTTGTATATGTCCTCTGATAACTTCATTTTCCCTAAATGTTAATGTTTTTGGCTTTTTTCTTGTCTTCATTCATACTTTGTTTTATTATATTTTAATATTATTAAGTTTGTACCTGATAATTTTAATCAAAAGTATATTTAGTGTATTGAAATGTATTGATTTTATTGTTTTGTATTTTTATTATAAGAATTTCTAATTGTAAGTTTGATGTAATTTAGCAGCTACCAATTCAGCTGTCAAATATTGAATTTTTTGAAACTGAAAATTAAAATTATTACAAGTTAATAATCAGGCGGCAAAAACAGTTCATGAATTTCCTGTACACTACATATGGAATCGCCCTATTATTCATATTTTGAAATCAAATCCAAGATAAAGAAGAGGATATTAAAAAATAAGAAGTAAACAAATTTGGAAAAGCCATTGCAAAAGATACAATACCAGCAGGGAATACCAACTGCCATGTCTACTTTCTTTGTACAGTAGTTGATATTTTGGCATTTTCCTCTTTTTTCTAACCAAGAAATAGTCTGTAGGCCTAGAAAGTTGTACAAAGCTCCAATTAGATTTTGGTTTTGGGAATGGGTCATTCTCCTTTGAATTTTCACTACAGTATGAAAATGTGTAGGATAAGCTATCAACTTACATTCGCATAGCAGATGCTTAAGTTGACACCAAAACATGACCGTACATTTATATAGATACTAACTCATCTTTTGATACCAATGCTGGGCAACTTCACTGACAACTAAAATGGGATTGACATTTGCAAACGTGAGCAAGTTTGAGTATTTATAACAAACAAAACCATAAAAATAATTAACTTGAAGAATGTAGACAAGCTCAACCATCCAGAGGCATGCTCCTACATTATTTTTTTTAGGATTCATGTAAATAATCTAAAAAATCAATCATACACCAAGAGAACAAGCTTGATCAACTGTTGTATATTTAGCTGGAAATAAGGCAGTTAAGAATTAAACATCAAAACAGATTACTATGTCGTACCGCCAACATACCCCGCCAACATACCATGGTGACTGACTACTATCAAGTGGACAAAATAAGTTCCTCCACAGCTTTGCTAATTTTCCAGCTGATATGTATTAAAATTAAAACACAATAATTTCCAATTAAAAACATTAAAACACGAATCTATATACTGGATTATGAGTTTCGTGTTGTAATGTTTTTAATCTCCAATTAAAAACATTAAAACACAAAATTCATAAATCCAATATATAGATTTAAGGCTAACTAAAGACATTTTGTCATAAAATTAACTGAAATTTAATACTTAATTGATAAAAAGAAGAGATATTACATGGTGTTGTGTCAGATAAGCATAATCTTTTCAAAGATTGGAATCAACTAGTCATCTTACAATCCACTCTTAATGAAAGTTCCTAAAAGTTGTATTCTTCATGTTAATGAGGTCTGATATAGAAAATTGGCTCATGACCTTTTCCTTGTGCGACACTGTTAACTGTTAAATAAATAATGGATAAACTAAACAAAAAATGCAATTACAAAACTATAGTAGCCAAAATCTAAGATGAAGATCTTTGTTAGCTAATCACAAGATTGATATAATTTTTAAAGTGGACTACATTTTTTTAAGTAAGATAAATGAAGAAAAAAATTGTCAGTAAGGTAGTGATTTTCAAGTAACAACTGCTTATAACTTTCCATATCACCAGCACACATGAAATTTCATAACTACTACACATTTACATTTTGAATTCCAGACTTTGTATCCTAAGAAAAATGTAAGCTTGCATGGACTACCTACAGATAAAACACAATGAGAAAGCTTTGGGCTTGGCACGAGTGCAGCAACCACTTTTGGTAGTGTTTTCAAAACTTTTGAGCTGAGTTTAATCTGAGGCTCCTGTCTGAACAATTATAAAAAAGAAGGAATCATGTAGTGATTGTCATGGCAACCATTAGAACTTACCTATACAAGCGTGAACTCTGACCGACAGCTGTGTCCGCAGTAAAATTGAATTCCTCCTTCCTTCACTGTAAAAAAAAAAATACATTTTTCTGTCATTTTGATCATCAGATTCAATTCAAGTAGACTTGCATTATTATACACAATTGATCTTTTATTTATTAGATTAAATACTATAATAATGCAATAATACAACAGCCTAATTATTTTTTTAGCAAGTGTTTTTGATTTAGTAAACCGCAAGTGAGCAATGTGCAGCCCACAAGCACCCCAATGGTGACTTTGTTGCAGCCTGCAAAAATAAATTGAAAACCCTACAGTAAGTGTGCCTTCCACCAACAATCTTTGGATAGAATACGTCCCGACAACGCTTACCAATCATTTGTAAAAAGTAGGCCTACAGTAGAGAGGCTTATTATTAAAACTGAGCATAATGGTGTACAGTATAAGACACTAAGCAGTGCATTAAGCTGTCTGGAAGCACACTGGAAACATCAAAGTCTTAGCAGCCTTCAGTGTTAAATCAAAAATTCACTCTCTGACCCATTTTATGCCCACCTCAGTGTATACAAAACTCCTGTACAAAACCTACAAACCCAATGCAAACCATCCAAACCATTTCTTAATATTAGAGAAATTAACTTCTATACCAAAATTTGAATACAGTATTATAACAAAGTCCTTCAAAAATTAATTTATGTTCTAGGTTTTGCTGGTTTTTTCACACTAGGTTTATTGAGGGTTTGCAACTTAGCAATGATAAAGTACCACATTTTACCATTACAAGTATTAGCTGGGAGAAAAAACTAGAGCCTTGCAGGAGTCAACATTCCTATGCATGATACATGCCTAAAAAGTATATAGGCCCTATATATATATACATCTATTATATATATATATATATATATACGTATATATACATACATATATATACATGTATATATATACGTATACACAAGTATATATATGTACACGCGCGTGCGTATATAT
>NW_022726379.1:418798-421398 GCF_011630105.1 Anneissia japonica
TTTATGGCCCAAAATAGTGATTTTAGTAATGTAATTCGACAGGCAAATTACAGTAATATTTTTAGCAAATATCTTTTCCATAGGGCCTAGGCCTAGCTAGGTATACAGTAATTTCATTTTACAGTAGTTTGGAACGATATCAGGAGTGGGTGTGGTGGCAGTGGCCTACTAGACTACAATTTATTTGAGCTATCTTGGGTCCGATCATCCACACCAGTTGGGCCCAATCGCCTGTCACCCGAAGTTTTCATTACGATGATCAAGAACGTATCTAGGCCCTAGGCTAGGCTTAGATTGCTGCCGTCACTCTGCTACATATACTACTACCGCATAACAAAGAAAGTGACCCACGCGGTGCATTCTTAAATTTTACACACATTATTAAAATGTATTAGACGAACACGATATCACTGACTGAACGATCTACCACCCTCGCATTGCAGTAACTACTGACACTGTACTGAACTAGGCCTAGCTTAGGCCTAATGTTTTTGTGGAAAGCATAGAGCTATTATTATTATTATTATATCTCTATGGTGGAAAGTTAGATAGTTGTTATGTACCCGACAGTCGGCTGCCTTTATATCTTTACTTGTTTTCAATTTGCATTCAAAGGGTACATTGCTGCAAAGTCAACTGTCGGGGATATAGTACCTTCATATGACTACTCATACAACAGAAAAAAACGTAGCATGGAGTTAGTGAAAAATGGAGATCTAAATGAAAAAACGATGTATTTCAGCAAGTATTAAAAACACATCTAGATGTGTATAAGAGACAGTGCCACAGCAGTTGATTTTTTTTTGCCGTAAAACCAAAATAGTTTCATCCATGCCGACTTGCCCTGACTGAACTCTGCAGAAACTGCACATCGCGAGGCAAAACAAAATGTCGGAAAACTTTTCTTTGACGCATGCGCATTTGCTCAAATGTCAGATGGACTGTACCGTCTACATGATTTGATAAATAAAAATTACGTCTGAAGATTTACCACACACAGCTTATTGCAAAAACAAATCTTACATCTAATAATACAGTCGCAAAACACCAATATTTCATTTCATGTTCATCGGCTATCAATTGAAAAAACGAATGATGCAATTTAATTCAAGCGGGCTTCTAGGTTCAAGGTTCGATTTATTCAGTCATTTATAAAAATACATGAAATTTGTCTTCCTGGGTAATTAAACATACAATATTTGCACATACAACAAAGATATTAAAAGGCTATTGTAAACTTCAAACCTAAAAATATTCTGCCCAAAAATCATTCTAACTGTACAATCACAATATTAGAATATGTATCATAAGCAAACAAATATATTAGTTCTTCATTAAAATTTATTTACAATTACTGTAATGGAATATCCTTAAATAGAGATATCAGCTATAGTATGGTACTGCTATCCATGATTTGATCTCTGACGTATCTCCACCATCTTAGTCTTTTTATCCATTATTTGCAATTCTATTTTAATGGAAGTAAATGACAGATTAATTGATTCAGTGTACAATGAAACATTTATAAACTGACAGACACTGCATCCTGTACTATATGGATTGAAATAGCATATTATACTTTGATAGATATACAGTAATAGACAGTAATTAATATGCAGAATATTAATTAAGCCTATTATAAATTATGGTTTAATGACATTTATCAATCTGTGCTTTTACTGTATATTCTTACATTTTGAAATATCTTTAATAACATAATTCTTTAATCCTGAAATGAAAGCGATTTATTTATTTATTTATTTCAATATTAAAAAACAATAGGCAAAGGGACATTAAAACAACAAAGGAAATAAAGTAGCCTAAATAAAATAATCAAATAAATTAAAAATAGATAATAGGCCAATGTATATGAGAACTATAAATCAAACCACTCTTAATTTAAAGAAAATAAATCAATTTAAATTAATAAATAAAACAGAAAATAAATAATAAGGCAGAAATCAAAAAATGATTTCTCAGTGCAAAAGGCCAAAGAAACAGAATTACAGGAGAGAAAGAAGGAGGTAACTTTTGAGGGACGATTTAAAGGAGGAGCAAGTAGAAGCATTGCGAACATCTAAGGGAAGAGAGTTAAAGAAAGAGGGGGAATTAAAGCTAAATGAAAGTTTGAAAAGTTCAAAGTGGGGTCTGGGGATAGTAAGTCCCCTTTAGTGAGTTAAGAAATTTTATAAGAAGGCTGGCTTTTTTGTTTTTTAGTTGATTAAACTTCCTTTATCCATGAGGAAGTAGACATAATTCAGAAATAATGTTCATAGGGGGTCAGATCAATAGATAAATTAGCATCAATCAGTCATCACCACACTCGTATTGATGATAACTGATAAGCCACTAAATTGTAAGATCTGTGTATTCACAAATAAATGCCCCTACTGTATGTTAATTGTGTTGGAATAATAATACCTTATACTGTATGGAAATATTTAACATCCAGTACAGTATTTAAAATGGCCTATGGTCTAAAGGTCTATTAACAAAATTGTATTCCCAAGGACAAAAAACTTACTTGTTATTTTTAAAATTCATTCAGAAACTTAAGTCCGACATAAAATTGGTACATAGTATGGCCGATAGCTCAATGG
>NW_022726379.1:421892-429551 GCF_011630105.1 Anneissia japonica
ATCTTGTGTGATGTCTTTTTATATGTTGAACAAAACTAGATGGGAAATGTCAACAAGTCTGTAGAATGGCGGCCATTTTGAAAAATAAAAAATAAAAAATAAAAAAGGCCGCTTCCTCAATTTAAAAAAAAAGCCGGACGTGAAACATGTTTTTTTTTTTACTTGGCCTAATGGAAATGATTTTTGGCAGTCAATGTGTTAAATTGCATTTAGACATACAACAATTAATGGAGTAAGCTGTAACATGGTGAGGATACTTGCCTTCCAATCCCAGGGTTCTGGGTTCAAACTTTGTCATTGCATGATTCTTTTCTCATAAAGCCTCATAAAAGAGACTTCATTTATAAAGCATCATTCTATACAGTACAGTAAGTGTACTTCCTTTTAGATGTGAAGCATCAATTTGTTTGGGCTATTTTGACCACGTGACAAACCATCTAAATATTGCGAGCATGTAAGAAAGGAAATGTTAACAAATTTAGCGCTGCACAGTGTTTGGAGGATTTCATTATCCAAAAACGGTATAAAAATGCACTCTTTTAAATGATCGATCATTAGTGAGCACTATTAAAAAAATACATTCCTAATCTATACATAACACTGAAGAAATTAAGATATGTTCACTATCAAAATTGCTAGAAGCTAGAAACTTGATCTTTATGGGTCAAATTTGCAAACTACATTTCTTATTATTTATCAATACAAATAAGTAACAATACTGTAATATACTTGCCTATTTTGAAAACCCTCAAAATCATCCCTTTGTTCGTCAATGGATGATTCCAAATCCAAGTATAATCCATTATGAGATAGCTGCAATGTACAATCTTCAAGCTAAAAAATAAAAATAATAAAACATTTCATTCTAACAAAACTGGAATTTGTGAAAAGTGTGTAAAACCTTAGAAGGCTACAAAATTTACATAATTATTTTACATGCTCTCTATAAAATGATGCAAGATTTAAAAATCATATTTTAAATGCTTTTTTTAATTAGTTAAATTTTATATTAACAAGATTCAAGATACAAGATTCAAGATTCTTTATTTGTGTCCTTTCGTAAAATCATTTGGTACATCACATCACCAAACAAAATGCAGTAGTCAGTATATTTAATAAATACCTTATATTCCGGTGTATAAGCCGCAAATTTTATACACGATTTTCCCCATGAAGTTTGGGGTGTGGCCTATACACGGGTCATTAACCTACTCCCAAGAAGTTCAGATCGCGAGCCGCGGTGGAAAAAAGGCGTCGTCTGTCTAGGTTAGGCCCATGCTAGCCCAATTAATTAGCCTAGGGTAGGACTGGTTTTTAGGCCTAGTATTTGTAATTATACTCACTACAGTGCTGTACTAGGATTCCTACTACATTTTCTGCGACATTCAGGCAATGGTTTTTGGGTCGTCTAAATAATTACTTTCATAATTACATTCACTCATAAACAATTTTGAAACACGATGTTTCTGTTCGAAAGCGCTTCGCTCAAAACAATAACATACTATTTTCGGGGGTTAATTCAGTCCTCGAGGTCACGCATGAGCAGCTTCATTTTCGATGTTGCAACAAAACACATGTGGACTGGTGAAAATTCCTGTTCGACATCTGGTTCCCGGAGGCTTGTACCGTTATTAGAGAGAATATTCATACCGCTATAATTTTAGAATAAAAACTTGTGAAATTAATTTATGCTATAAAACATGAGTTTTCTTGAAGTTGTAATAATTATTTTACTGGAATTTAACTGTAGAAAGGCACGTCATCTGTGCATGCGTAAACCTTGTATCACACAATATTTCTCCAGTTCTGTTTTTGTTTATAAAACGTGGTGCGTGATGGTGCATGCTTCGCACAGTGGGCTGTGAGCAGTAATGACTTAGGATTAGAATTACCAATATTCTTAGCCTAATATCGACTGTTATTAGTCACCATAATAAGAGAATGATTGTTAAAAATAGATAAATATCTCAATAAGTATTTTATTTTATTAGATTTTATTAAACTTAAACTATAAAATGATGTTGAAAATTTAACGTAGGCCTAGCACGACCGTCTAAGAAATGGGGATTTCCCTAGAGCTGCCTAGAGCAAGAATATGTTATTTCATTGCGGTAGCTAGAAGTTTACACGCATTTCCAGTTGTTCGTTGTTTAATAATCGGCCGAAAAAGATGAAATTTCTTTATGTGAAGATTTGCAAATAATGTCAATGTTTCAAAATAATTAAAAACTTAACATTATGGGAACGGTGTGGAGCTTAAAATTAGGTGCGGCTTATAAACAGGTGACACAAAAAATCGTGATATTTCGAATCCTAATTAGGGGGACGGCTTATACACAGGTGCGGCTTATACACTAGAATATACGCTAGCTAGTAGTGGAGAAAATAAATTGTAATTAGGCCATAAAACTTATTTGATATTTTGATTAAGCATTTTAATGGAAAATGGTACGAATGAATGATTTTAACCTTTTACCCGAGGGTAGCCAAGTAAAAGATGCATTTAGTGGGTGGGAACTATCTATAAAAATACTCTTTACTTTATCAATAATTTTAATCTCACAGATATCATCTATTTGTCTATTTTGTTGTAGAATTTTTCCAGCCCGATTTATGACACGTTGTAGTCTATTATAATCATATTTCCTTAAATTACCAAACCAAACATAACTTCCAAACAAAAGAGCACTTTCAATAAAAGAAGAATAAAAAAGGCTCATTATATATGTGTCAACATTGAATGACCGCAATTTCCTTAAGAAATGGAGTCGCGTCATACAGTACAGTCATGAAATATTGCACTTTTACCTGCGCGCAGGCTTCGTAGATACATCGTAGCCTGACATAAACAATCTAACCTGCGCCCAGGCTTCGTAGCCTGATATAAACAATCTAAGCAAGGCTACGCGAAGCGAACCTACGAAGCAAAAGCATGTTTATTTGTATGTGCAGAAAGACTGCTGTAGCGTACTGGAATAAACAATGTATTGTTTGATAATTTGTGAATGGCAAACACGAGTTTAGACCGTTAATTTAAAGTATGGAACTGTTTTTCAATAAGAAAAACGTACACTTGACTTCATGGGACGCTCCTCTTCCACTCGCTGTCCACGACAGGAACTTGTTTGTACTGCTGTATAATTTTTTTTAATTAATTAGCCTAGGCCTAGCTATTTTTCATTTACAATTATTTTACCTCATTTAAAATGTCAAAAAACGATGTCCTCAATGGCAATACACACATGTGAAAAGATTGTTCATCAAATAATATTGTCTTGATTTAGTAAGATAAATAATAAATATAAAGGAGAATTAACGTCCGTTGAGCCGACTAAGCTACAGTAGTTGTTCTCAATAAGTCCTCTCAGCCTCAACTTGTCAAACAGATTTGCGTTTTAATTCTTTGGGAATTAATATGTTATGAATGTCTGAAAACAGCTAAATTATAAGGTACATAAAATGTCCTTGTTATTCTAGACACCAGGTTGAAAGATTAAACAGGGCTGAAAATTAACCTCCCAACCATAGTGGCCAGCAGGGCCAGTAAGAAGAAATTGATACTGGCCCTTCTAAAGTTATACTGGCCCTAAAAAAGAAAAATCAATAAAACCAGCAAGAATACATTGGTTCAATAATTTTTTTTTTAGCAAATTGAATCTGCCTTTAGCCAAAATTTGACACAAATTGTTAAAATCATTAGTCCGAGCTGACAAGAGCCTCAATTAGGGTACCGGAAAAGAATCCATTGTATTAGTTCACACACAGAGAGAGAGTTTTTATGGGCCAAAATTTGGATTTTAGACCACATTAGCAGGGCTCGATTTAGTACTAGCCCGGCGTACAATGTCTAGTAAAAACCGCTCCGGGCTAGCCTATTTACTCCGCATGTTGCCCGGTTGTCTAGTGGAGACTAGCAAGAAAAACATTTTCTTTAAAAAAAAAAAAGCGGAACTTTCGAGACAATCCCCTGTCTCTTATACACATCTAGATGTGTATAAGAGACAGATTTTTCCTCTATGTGAATCAGAAAATGTCTTAATATATCCCAAATAATAATATCAATATGAAAATCATATACATTAATTGCAAGGACAAAAAATATACCAAATAAAATTGATATTCATTAAAATATGCCTGCCCCCTAAATAAATGGAACAACCCATTTGTGGTGCTTCATTATTAACATAGTTTATTTTTATATGATTATATTTATATGATTATTTTTTATCAATAAAAAAGTAATAAACATACTGTAAATATCAAATTATGTATTTATTTATTTTATTTCAACAATATTTTACGAGGGTGGTCCATCCAGCCGGAGCTGATCATTAGGGACCCTCAATACGTAACACAAGTAACAAAGGAAATATAAATAGATTAACAAAGAAATTAAAAGGATAAAATAATAATAAAAAACCAAGTAACAAAGGAAAAGAAATTATTACAATATATACATATTATATTTAAAAAATTTAAAATAAAATTTAATAAACTATAAAATAATTAAAGGCAGAATAATAATGGCAAAAACAAAACAAAGAAAAGCAAAAAATAATGAATATTAAAATAAAAAAATACAAGTTTAGGGCCAGCCTGAAAAAAAACAGAGATTTAATAATTACAATGTTAATACAGTAACATTTCCCAATTACGAACCTCCCATTTACAAACTCTCAATTTTACAAACCAAATTTGCTGCTATTACTTCATTACGAACGATCGCTTTTAACTACAAAAACACTTCAAATTGTATTTATAATATAAAATGTTGCATCAGCTAAGAAAGAAAACATTTAAACCAATAAAGTCACATAAAACTAAGTTTAAAGCAAGAAATATCAATCGTTTTTAGCTGAGATATATTCAATTTTGAGTTGTGCATGCTTGTTTAAACAACTACTGTACAGTAGGGGAATAGAGAATCTCAAATTTTTTTCATTGGGGGCGCTATTTGAATGGATTTGTGATCTTTATGAAGAGAATAATAATGCTCGGTTTGGACTTAATGGTCACGTTTTTATTAGGAAATCACTTCAAATGAATACTTCAGTGAGTACAGATAATTTTCTATACAGTATTATTTTGTTGCAGAAAACAGTAAAATCTAAGTTATATTTCGTGACAAACTTTTGCTCCTACCTAGGCCTGTACTGTGTAGCCCTGTAGCATAGGCCTAAAGACAAAACTTTAGTTAAAATTTTAAGATCAGAAAAATTACAATTTTAGTAAAATGTTGACACATCATCATTATTTAAAATAATACACCTTCATTTTTTGTAAGGCCTTCAATATTCTAGTCTTTAACACACATTGTAAATAAAATAACCATCACAGATGAATAAATTACAAATATCTAAATGATGGAGCCTACAAACAACTACAGAAAAATCTAATTAGTATACCAACTTAAAAACTGAAACCACCATAGGCTACCACCAATTGTTGGAGTATCTAATAAAAATTCTTTTTTTAAACCAATGATTAATTGGTAGAAGCTAGTGACTTAACCTGAGCAACTTCCTCAGTTCATGTTCACTATCCCAAATGTATTGCTCACACTACCTAGTATTCCTTCTGTACAATAAGCCTTTTCAAAATAACAAGCACTGAGGCTAGAGGTCAGGTACTGAATCTGTTGTCATTCAGGTCCGAGACAACAATACTATCAACTAGAAATTGCAAATTGCAAGTGAAGTGCTGCGAAGTACAACTGCATATAAATGTTCTTCGAACAAAATTATTTATGCGAGTCAAGTGAAAATAATAAATAATAAAAATATAACAAATAATATGAGACATGACCTGTCTCTTATACACATCTAGATGTGTATAAGAGACAGGAATAATCTAAGGTCAGGCCATAAAGATAGGCTAGTCCTGTAGCTCCACAAGCAATTGATAGGCTGAAATGCTTTTGCTGTTATGATCCAATATACACAGATTATAAAAGGCAGCACTCTGAGACTAACTTTGATGTAATTTATTCAACACAAGCTTTCGCTGGCAGTCAATGCCAGCTTCATCAGGTGTGTGAAGTAAACAATTGAAAACAAAATAAATAAAGTTTCAAAAATTTCTATGTATGTGGAAAATGTAGTTGATTACCAAAGGTTACAATTTTTATTTTGAAGACTGCATGGTCTAGGAAGTGTACATTTTTTTTATGGGGCATGTTTCCAAGGGCGGGTTTTCTAGGGGCAAGTTGACTGCCAAAGAGTGTTGCCAAAGTGTGAGCCAGCATGTTATTTGATCACAAGTGCGAGACATCACAAGTGTGAGCCAGCGAGCCATGACGTCACGACAATAGATACGAGACGTTAACGAGTTGTGCGAGGTATCGGCTGAGATTTGTGGAATACAATTCAAAAAACAACTATAGGTCTAATAATGAATTATTGTGATGTTAAATAGACAATGTTAGCTATCTAGGCCTATACCATCCTAGCTAGTCTAGGCCTAGAGTAGGATAAGGCTAGCGCGACATGCGGACGTTAGTACGTGTTGGTTACTCTACAAACGTCGCCTAATGTAATTGATTTTACCCGGCAGAACGAAAGAAGGCAACTCCGCTTTTCAGTCGTCTTAGGCCCTTGTTTTTTGACAAACAATGACTTTTCAGAGGTCAAATTGCTGTCAAGAATATGAATTGTCTGCTTCGCAGCAATTATGGGGTGTTTCCCAATTTGATGGTTTTTGAATTAAACTCACTTTTCTTTACTCCAGTCCTACTGTAGTCACCACAATACTTCCTAATAGCAACATGTTTTTGATGATATTTCTAATAATTTTTATGTTTTATCATTTTCTAGGCATGAATTTTTATATTCTTTGTATAGGTACCTGTTTATCTTTGGAAAGTAATTGTTAATGTAAATATGTCAAATAAGTAATAAATACTTCCAAATATTATTGTACTTAAATTTATAATACTTCAATTTTAATTACAGTAGAACCCCTCATTTACGTACGGCACGGGCCCGGAGCCGTTCGTAAATGCGGCAGGGCTCGATTTAGTACTAGCCCGGCGTACAGTGTCTAGTAAAAACCGCTCCGGGCTAGCTTATTTACTCCTCATGTTGCCCGGTTGTCTAGTGGAGAATTAGGAAGGAAAAAAAAGCGGAACTTTCGAGACAATCCCTGCACAGGAGGTACCGCAGCCCAGAGAGTACACTCTAGCTAGCTTTCAGCTCTCCACATGCGTGAGTGTTTAATTATTAAGATGATCCCAAGTCATTCACCAACCACTACAGGAGGATGGCATGTTATCTTTCTCTCAATAGAAGATCGTTTGATCGTTCAATCTGGTTAATTTAGGAAATTAGAACATTTAATTTAATGTACTGCCTTATATTCATATTATTTTCTCATAATGATATTTTGAAAATGTTCAACTTTTAATAATAAGTACTTCAATGCTATAGGTAGGCTAGGCTAGCCTAGGTCTTGTCTAGGCCTAGGTAGCCTAGCCTAGCCTAAGCAAGATTTAGTGAGTGACTTGAGACCTAAATATTTAACAGATGCATTGGTTTGATTGATTTCTGGGCCTTTTGTTAAATATTAGAAAGCCAAAGTTATAACCAGGGAGATGTAAAACATGCTCATCTGTCCCTGTTATAACCAGAGTCGATTTTGCAGCATGGGTGATTTTTTTTATTA
>NW_022726379.1:429588-435285 GCF_011630105.1 Anneissia japonica
ACAAAGTTTTGTCCTGTCTGTGGGCTAGTAAAATATTCTGTGGGCTAGTAAAATCTCTAGTAAACTAGCCCAGTGGGCTAGTTACCAAAAAAAGTTAGGGCAAGCCCTGTGCGGGTATTCGTAAAATTGGGGTTTACCCAAATTCCTATATATTTGCACTGGTACTACTTACACTAGCATACACTAGGCCTAGGCTAGGCCTACAGGCTTACGCAGCTAAGTCTGAGGGGGCCTAGTCCTACAGTAGGCAGCTTCTAAGCATTCTGATCCCACTCTCGGCCCTACACAAATTTGTTTTATCGGACATTTTTACCTTCTTAAATACCTAGATTGTGGATTTTACTCCAACACAACTTCCATAGATACTTGTTTATTATATATATTGATCATTCAATAAAACAATCAAGCACTATGTTGAATTTTAAAGCTGAAAACGATGTTTGAAAGAGAAGTAAAATTTGTCGCATGCACATGTGTGAAGTCATAAAAAACACTGACTTTGAAGAGGCCTGTTAGAGGGCCTCCTTCACTTGAGAATTACATAGTACTGTATAGTATGGTGTGTTGTGTTCTATGCATGCTAATAACATTATTTTTTTTTAATCTTTCACTTAAATTTTTAAGACGTTATCACCTTTATTTTACGTTCGTAAAATCGGAAATTCGTTAAATCGGGGTTCGTAAATTAGGGTTTCTACTGTACTTGATGGTGCGTTCGCTTATCCCATTCCAGTATGTGAACGTCGTGATTAGTTTCGATAAAATCAGAACCCTGCGAGCGTCAACGTTCCTATGCATGATGCATGTTTTATTTTCAGGCAATATGAGGTTGGGTAGATTTTGTGTTGTGGTGGTTTACCCTGAAAAGTTAATTCTTTGCATTTGAATATTAGGAAAATGAATACTATACTTACACATCAGGTATAGGCCTAAATAAATGCTTCACTATAGGACCTCTAAAGGAAGATATGTTGCATGTTATCTCGCTCAATTATTTTCTTTACGTAATGTCAGAAATTCAGTGATAGTTCAGATACAAGTTTTGATAACAGTTTCCTATCATTTTTCATGACCTAAAAATATTTACAGACCACTAAAATGAGATGAGACAGCATTGGTGAAGGGCAGATAAAGCAATGGTTGACTATAACTCATTGAGAAGCCGAAAACCAACTGTGCCTGAAAACCGAGTGTGCTTGAAAATCGACTGTTTGATTGTTGCCCTTTTGGCAATCCATATAAAACCCAAACGGGGAAGTATACGAATAATGTTGGTCTTTAGGCGTTCCATATAAAACCACAACATAAACATGCCATCTGACAGGCCATGTGAACAGGCTCAGTGAAAAAAATGACTTTATAAAAGTCATAGTTTTTTTAGTTTCAGCCTACAGCCCTGAAATCAACCCATGCTAACCTGTTGTAGCAATGATGGATGTCTTTTCAAGTCCCCAATTAAGCTGGAAAGCCTAGCTATGTACTGATGTTCAAATCACAACTAATTATTGATAAAATGTTGAACAATGTTTATTTTATGGTGATGAATAAATTGAAACTACGAAAATAAAATACAGTGGAATATCCGAATTCCGAATTTCACACTAATGTAAACGGCGAACGTTTTTTAAGTCCCAAAACCATTCCTATTCCTCCTTAATACATTCTGAAAACCAGATCTCCCTATTCCAAATTCTGGACGTTTAAATTCGGTCTGGAACATAAAAATCAACTTTTCAACCAAACAAACAGTTAATAACTATAAAAACAATTTTCCAGATGAAATAACGCAATAATCATCGCTATCTGTTACAACACCCTGAATGAACCGTCGCAACGGTTACAACGCATCGTATAGCTAGCTCAGTCCCAATAGCGTTGCTATAGAGATTATCTATTAATTAAAACGACACGCCGGTAGGCCTAAACGTTAATGTTAGATAAATTAAAATTATTCCTTTACATTGTTTATAAAGTGCATTATCGCCTTGCCTAATCCTTAAAAATCAATTGCAATCAACCTGAAATGAAAGTTTCTACAACGGCTGACTATTTTTCAGTAGACGTTTAATTCGGATTTGGATGTCGTAGATTCGACAGTGTAAACTACAAATGCATAGCTTCACTCATTCCTCAAAAACATGAACTGCTAATTACGGAGGAAATTTGTAGAGAACGAAATTTAAATTTTTTAGATTTGACTGTAAAACAAAACGAGGATTTCTTATTTGTTTTAATAAATCTGTTTAATTAAAAATTAATCTGATAACACTGAGCTTGTTTCTGTCTGCAAGCTGTCACGCACTAAGAAACCTTGGGCGATCTGACGTCACCACAGCCAAGCACATTTTGCCCATCCACAACTCCACGAAAAAATTAACCAATTAGCAGGCAGAGTTTAGGAGGCACGACCTAATGTTTACACAAACAATGTGTTGTTTAGAAAAAAAATGTCAGACCGAAAATGCAGGTGAAAACAATATAAAAGCATGAAACACATAATCCAGTTTGATTTTATTCACATTTTACTCATAATACACCATAAAAGAACAGTTTAATTTTGTGTTAACAGCGATCCTGTCATGTCTACCACAACTGGTACAACTAGTACCAGCACAGGCCTGAGTTAGCCTGGGATAGGCCTAAAATGTTCACATCGGCGATATTTTTCGTTGGCGACGCCGCCATTTACATCGGCATTGACATGACATCGTTTTTCGAAGTGGTAGATGCATCTAAACAACTGCACTGTGATTCAATGGCCAATCCAAAACAAGGCCTATTCCAGTGAAAAAATGAGACATTACTCAAGCATCAAAGGGAAGGGAACACCCTAATTATAGTTAGTAATAGTAGGCATAGGCACCTAGGCTTTGGTCATTACCTCGAGCTAAACTTTCTTTCTTGATGTAGTAGGTTAGTTTTTGCCCAACAACAACCAATCCAACCAAACACACCCATCACAAGAAAGACCACCCACTTGTAATGCATGATGTATTAAGTTATTTTTAGCAGCAAGAGTCTCTATAGAACATGTGAGTCTTCATGCTGTGAATCAACTTCGGTCAGCCCACTGGGCGCGATGTTGCCTATATTTAGCTATGGAACACGCGAGTCTTCACGCTGTGAATTAACGTTTCAATCAGCCCACGGGTATCTTTATAAATAGGGACGGACCACAGTGTTGTCTATTTATAGCCGCAGTTAGCAAGCTGTTTATTTTTAGCAACAGTAAACAACAAGTTTTAAAGAACGGGCTTTGCATTTTCAACTTTACAGCGATCTCAATGTAATAATAATAATAATAATACTTTATTTAAACACGGAGACACTTGAATCACCCATGGGTGTTTTTTTATCAAGGCCGTGCAAGGCCATACATAATTAGAAAACAAAATAAATTAAAGAAAACAAAACATAATATCTTAACTAACAGTGAAATCCCCGTCGGTCACCAACCCGGTATTTCTAAGTTTTGGAGATGACAATGGATAAAGAAAAAATTTTTATGAATACTTATGAATCTACTGTACAGAAATCAATTGGATGAGTTTGAAGTTTGTCAAATTTGGAGCCAATTCCTTTATATTTTGTAAGCACTTGTTTTTTGCAAAGTTGTTTTTGTTGCAATGATGCGACTAAAAAAAATAATAATAATAATAATTATTATAAACGAAAAAAATATAATTATTCCCGATCAATACTTCCAAAATGCTTGATGCGGGCGGGAGTGATAATCTAATAAATTTTTCTCTGTGCCCTAGGCCTAAGCAGGGAGGCCTAGGCTATAATACTCTGTAGGCCTAGTGTATGACACTAGGCCTAGGACCAGGTTAGGCCTCCACGAGCCTTGCCAAGGCCAGAGCAATTAGAATTTATTTTAGAGTAGTGTATTTTCCAATGTAATTACATAAACCATGGAGGAATTGGTTTATGCCTCCATGCATAAACCAACTCGCAGCATTAAACAAGTTACCTGCTGTAGGCATTCACCGCAAGCCCACCAAGGAAAGAAGGAGGTGGTAAGCCGACTGGGATTACCCAACCAATGACAACCATGCACTGGGTTTTGTACCTGGGCTAGCCTAGACTGTGTGACTCTGGCTTAGTTACACATGGCGCTGTGACGCTGTCTGTAGCCTACTCAGTAAGCTCAAGTAGGTACTTACCTTATGCGGTGCATTTAACAGTCTGTGAATTCCTCCTATCTGGTCAATCAATGGAATAAATTCATTAAAACCATAGCACGGTGGGCGAGTAGGTTCAGGAAATATTGTACTTGCAAATGGGTCAGTATCATCCAAGTATTGCACACGCAGTGATAACCCATCTGACGTCTCCATGTTTCGCACTAAGAATGACAGAAAAGTTTTGGGACGGAGGACACAATGAAAATATTCATCCGCCGTGTGCTTCATCGGTGGTAAGTCGACACAGCGTTTTTTTTTCATCTTTTCTTGTAATTTTCATATTTTAGTGTTATTATCAGGGGATAACCCCCTAAGCCCCTACAAGCAAAAAATAAAAGGAGAGAAGAAAAAAAAAGAATGGAGAAAAGGGGAGCACAGTTACGGCCTACTTTTATTCCATTTCCGGCGGGTGTCATCATGGTCAACCATTTCTAAACAAAAAATTCAATTACCATTCCCCTCTCATCCCCTCTCCGTGCTTCGAACGTCGCATGATCCCTACCTAGGCCTATTCTTCTTTTCTTTTTTTTTTTCTGGCTTTCGTTATGTCTATCTGTTTGATAGTACACAAAAAGAGAGCATAATAATGTCACTTGAGTATGTACTCAGCCATGATTTTATCACAGATCCTATATTATACAAACAGGATATACCTAAATATAGGTTGCTCTGCTTTACTAACGAAACGAAAGTAATGTGTGTGTGTGTGTGTAATCTATAGGCCTATATGTATATACAGTCTAGGCCACTGTTTGACTGGTAAATAACATTCCTAAAATGCTACTTGTGGGTTTACTTTTTTAGTCATTACACTTACAGATTGTTTTTCTATTATACTGTGTACTTCATTGGGTGACGTGTGAGTGTCTGTTCATTGAAGACACAGTGACGACGGGTTTTTAAAATTATCAAAATGTATATAGCCTTGTCAGAAGTTACGTTAAAATATGTTCAGATGCTAGCATTGGATTTCAATTTTGTTTCCAATCATCTTTATCTTTAGGGCAAAACACACATCGCCGCACAGGACGCAGATCTGGTGGGGGGGGGGGGGGGGGTCATCCGGGGGGGGGGGGGGGGGGGGGGGTCATCCGTGAGACCACACCCACCTCAGCCCCACTATGGTTGGGTTAGGCTGAGGCGCGAAAATTTGAGGAATAGTACGGTACTCTCTTGATGGCAGGAAATGACACTCTTATTTATATAGTAAAATTCATCATCACATCACCACGGTCAAAATGAAGCGCCAACGAATTTCTCATGATCTTTTATCAGCGATTTTCGGAAACCATGAGATCAAATAACCCCTATAGACCGTGGGTTGAGGCGCCAAAATCGGCTTAGTTTACTAATTCTGTGACCCACCGATCCGCGCTACTTGGCATTCGCACAAAAATGTCAATACTATTTTATTGAAACATAATATAATTGTCGGCAATCGTAAATTTGGGGAAACTGTAACCAAAAATGAGAATTTATCTTCGAAAAAATAATGTCGTTCACGAAAGCA
>NW_022726379.1:435665-442160 GCF_011630105.1 Anneissia japonica
ATTCACGATTGCCGACAATCAAATTATGTTACAATTTAATAGTATTGACATTTTTGTGCAAAAGCCAGGTAGCCCGGATTGGTGGGTCACAGAATTGAACGTTTTCGATCCTCAACCCACGGTCTACTATTATTATAACTGAAATTGAAGTGCAAAAAGAATTTTGAATAAGGTACAATAATCCGTCTTCTTTGGTAGTAGTTTGGCGTGTTTAAGTATTTTCATGGTTTGTTGTTTTGCTTGTACGTTAAAGTGTCTGTTCTTACCTCTTATTGATTTGATTGAATTTTTTTTTTTTTTTTTTTTTTTTGAGAATTTGTATACTGTAATTTTTATGTGGTTTTTATTTCAATTGTTCTGGTAGGCATATGCATGAATAAATTGTCCCTCTTTAATGAAATTGTTCTATTGTTTTAAAGTTCTTCTACTGTAGGCCTACTACTTTACTTCTCTGTTCCGGAGTTTTGTTGGTTTTTTTTTAATAAATTGAATTTGAAATTAATTGAAAATAAAAATTAAATTTTGAAATTTGGGCACTACCAGAATTTTCTCAGTAAATCCTTGGAGTGAATATCGATTACCGTATAAGGCATACAGCATGTGTTACTTCGCATAAACCAATCTGGTCAATTTCGACCCTTAACCATGAGGATTTCTCTTTCTTCATTTTTCGCTTTCATAGGATTCTAATTCACTCATTAACATCCATCATGAAACAATATCGGGAACATATACAATTATTGTTGTTTTAATTATATTTCTGCTTATTTCATATTATGAATGAATTGTCTTTGCATTGCAAATTATTGCTATAAAATAGGTAGTTTTAATTCTACTGTAACTATGTCAATAAAAATGAAATTATAAAGAATTGTACATCATCGTTATATGAAAACATGCCAAAAACCCCTATTAAGGGGACAATTTCACGTTTTTGGTGACCCCTATTCAGGGGCCACCCCTATTAAGGAAACACTTTTTTGGTCACAAAGATGTCCCCTTAATAAGGGTTCTACTATCATATTATGTGTGATTTACCATGGTGAATTAACTTTGAAACACTATATCTTTCAATCAATCAATGTTGTTCCACATCAACATTCTAGTTGATATTGTGGTTGATAGCCGTCAGCATATCATAATTTGCGATCCCTCATTCTTTTAAGCACCGTCTTTTCATTTTCTCCATTTTTCTTGAATCTCATCATTACTTGTCTATATGTTGAATCCGTAATACCTGTTTTTTCTTATTATCTGGAATATCACTTACAAACGTAAGTTGCTTGATAAATCGTTGATCTGATGATCGTTTTATACCTCCATGATCGTACAGTGTGCAATCCCATTTTATTGATGGAATTTGAAACTTTACCTTTGTTACAAATTTCCACTATTCTATCGTTGGTTAGTCGATATTTTTTGAAGGTTTTGGTGACACCAGATTTGTTAGTGTGGCTTTGTAATTCACGAGGTAACGTTGAAATCCAATATAACATGAATCCATTTTAGAAGACACCAGCATTGACTTCCATAAGTCAACGTTGATCGGACAATAATAATAATAATAATAATAATAATAATAATAATAATAATAATAATAATAATAATAAACAACAATGACTTCCATAAGTCAACGTTGATCGGACAATAATAATAATAATAATAATAACAATAATAACAACAACAACAACAATAACAATAATAATAATAATAATAATAATAATAATAATAATAATAATAATAATAATTATAATTATAATAATAATAGATGGATTTATATAGCGCAAATAAACGAGGTCTCTATGCGCTAGACAATAATGAAGTCAAGAACACAAAGAAAAAAGCCGGGGAAAAAAAACAAAAAACACCAAGCTAGCACCCAAACCGAAGTATGGGGTTACACCATCACCACCAACCGGAGATCTGTGTTAATGTACTCCGGTTAGCATCGGTTAAGTCTTGATCTTTTCTGGGATCAGCTTCCTAACCTGGAACAAACAACACTAGCTAGCAAGGTGAAACAGAGAAAAAGAAAAAAAGAAGAAAACAGTAGCTATAAAGAGGCAAATAAAAAGGTTTTGAGTCGCTTTTTAAAGATGTCAATTGACGCTGATTCACGGACTTCAACGGGTAGTGCATTCCACATTTTTGGAGCCGCAACACGAAATGATCTCTCACCATATGTTTTCGAACGGCACCCAGGAACAAACAAAGTTGATGAACTCGTAATTGATCTGAGTGCTCGGGAACAAGTGGATGAGCGTAGTCTGAGAAGATTTTGCATGTACGTGGGTGATAGGTTATGAAGCGATTTGTACACAAGAAGAAGAATTTTGACGTTGATACGCTGTCGAACTGGAAGCCAATGTAGGTCTTTGAGTATTGGCGTGATGTTCTGTGACTTTGGGGTGAGCTTAATTAGACGTGCGGCCGAGTTAAGATGTAGTTGTAATTTTTTTTATAAGAGTATCTGGAAGCCCAAATAGGATACCATTGCAATAGTCAAGTCTTGAAGTTTCTTGAAGTTATAAGAGCATGAACAAGTTTTTTTAGTTGCGTCTTCGTTCAGGACAAGAGCTTCGTGAAATGACATTCCTTGATGTATTTACTTTACCTACTTCCAGATTAGTCCAGATCCACCTCAGCCCCACCCTGGTTGGGGCTGAGGTGCGAACATTTGAGAAAATAGTACCTCCATTGCCAACAAATTTCTAGTGATATTTTATCACCGATTTTCGGCAATCATAAAGATTTAAGAAATCTGTGTGATGTACCATTGAAAATAAACTTTAAAACATTGTCTTTGGTATATTAACTTTACTTTACCGTGAGGCCACACCCATGTCAGCCCCAACATGGTTGGGGCTGGGGCGCGGAAATTTTGGTAAATAGTACCTCTAGTTGGGCGGAAATGACAATCTTATAGTAAAATCCATCATGACATCACCATAGTCAAAATGAAGTGCCAACAAATTTCTCATGACCTTTCATTAGGGATTTTTGGCAATCATAGAGATCTAATTAATCCATTTGATGCACCATAGAAAATACAACTTAATAATAATAATAATAATAATAATAATAATAATAATAATAATAATAATAATAATAATAATAATAATAATAATAATAATAATAATAGTAATAATAATAGGCCTAATAATAATAATAATTCTGGATAACGGGACAACATTGCGTGGAGCTTTGTGTTTAAATGCTCCACGCTGATTTTACAGTGTACTTCTCTAATGAATAAAAATAAATGCACGCGCTCTCAAGTCATAAGTTTTTATATTTGTGAGCAGAGGTACCGGTATCTTGTTATAAGAAGATGTATTCTATATGTAGGCCTGCAAGGTTCTTCCGTTAAAACCTGGGTCATTATGCAGTTCATTTCAACAATTTTCAGGCATCTTTTTGACTTTTGTGCTTAGATTTCTAAAGGCGGAAGGTTCGCAACTTATTGAAGCCATGGTTGAAACATTTTGCCTATTTTACTTTCACACAGGATGTTGTATCATGTGTCATTAACAAGTTCTACCGGTACTCATGGTTGGAAGACTTTTGGAAAACACCCCCACCATACAAAAGCGATAATCCTATATGATATCCTATATACACCACTGCACCAGCATTCATGACAGTGATAATAGGAAATGACTTGCTGCATTTGTATCAACTGTTAACCGCTGTTAAAAATATAAAAACATCACCACTAACAGCCTGGTGTCAATTGCTCTAAAATTAGATATAGCCTGCTGTGCTGTGACGTTAGATGATACAATCTCAGGCGCTCGGTGATTACTCAGGGACTCCCAGGCACTGTTGTTAGTACAGTACCTCTATTTTTATCACTTTGGAAATATTCTTTTCTATTTCCTTCACTGGTGAATTATTTTGTTAAGATGTCCCTGAACCTGGCTATTGAAACTAACTGTTCTTGGATTACTTGGTCTTTCTTCATATATATATTTTTTTTATAAGAACACATTTATAAGAACACCGGGGCTGAAATTGCTTAAATATTAAGAACAAAATAATAACAAACTGAGGCTGGGTAAAATGTCAAATGAGTTTGTTTTTTTTTATTAAAAAATAACAAGAAATACCTACAAATCAACCTATAGTCATACAATTTTAACGTTATTAATGTTTAAAAGCTCTAATGTGAAACTTTTTGGTCTTATCTGCCTTATAATTGTGGTCTTAATAATTTTCTATCTGTGAACAGTGTGTAAAAAAGAATAAAACAAGAACATGTTGATCATGAATAGTTAGTAAATGTGTTTCAGGCGTCGATGATCTCTCCTGGGGCCAATTATTCGGGTTTCATTTCATTGGATTGACACTTAAGCTTAGTTCATTACCTGTAACTCGAAGTTAAAACATAGGATCAGTGGTTAAAATATCTCTATAAAGTATAACCCTATATATAGTATCAGAGAGGGTCATCTCTATACCTATCCCAAGACTTATCCTCCACAACTACGTCTGAATATAGGCCTACTAACAATGCCTTAGCCAGGATTTTCAAACAGTACGGGACAATATTAGGGTGGACCCACTTTACGCGTAAATTTTCTTAAAATTTGACCTATTTTACGCAAAAATATGAAAAATCTGGACCCATTTTCTAAAAACCTTACCCATTTTAGGCTAAATATGAGCAATCTGTTGTAACTGTTATTATTGACCATGTTGTTACTGTGGTCATTGCTGTTGTTGTTCATCCGCCGACGTCGTCGTCAATACAAATTATTATATAATATTATAATTTGTATTGACGACGACGTCGGCGGATGTTATTATTATTATTATTATTATTATTATTATTATTATTATTATTATTATTATTATTAGGCCTATTATTATTTTAAATAATTTCACAATTTTAAATAGAGTATTGTTTTCAATTGTTAAGCTCATCACAAATGGTATACTTCAAGACAGATTCATGTTAAAATCTTTTAAAATTATCAGCATATTTTTCAATTCTATTTTCTTATCAAATTGAATTGTTGAAAACGTGTACTAACATTTTAAATGAATGGGATTTGCACGTTAATGAGAGTAAGACTGAAGTTGTGTGTTTGTATATAGCCGATAAAGATGAAATTGATAGTAACAACAAACCAGTAAAAAATAATGAAGAATGGTGAAAATCAACGTCACTGGGATCCAAATTATGTAGTGAAGTTAACATTCGACATAGATGTACACAGGGACGTAGCCAGGATTTTGAAAGGGGGGGGGGGCGTTATGCGAATTACGTATGACCCCGGCGGGGTCAAGGGGGCGAATTCCCCTGTGAAGTAGCGCACTCTGAACGTTCTTAGGATTGTTTGAGAGGATAGAGTGAAATTGCAATAGACGCATTATAAATAAGCGCAAAAATAATTATACAGTAATAAATCAACAGTGGCAGATCCAGGAATTCGATAGGGAGGTGAACCAGGGAGGGACTTTCACAGACCGAGGAACCACCCACCTCAGAAAATTTATGATTAGGGCATCTCTAGATGGCCGGAAATTACACTCTCGCACTTCAATTTGAATATACTCTCGCACTTCAATTTGAATATATTTTTCTTTTTTTCCTTAAAAAAATGAAGGGGGGGGGGGCCTTGAATCTACCTCTGCTCAAAACATTCTTTATCCAGAATAGTCATAATCACGAAAAATGTACATGAAAAACCAGATCACATCCTAAAAACAAACAGCAGTCACTAAGACATACATCAGGAGAGCCGACTCGATGGAGTTTAATGTCATACCCAGGGAAGGCCACAGATCTGTTTTGAAAGGTGGAGGGGGAGGGCATTTTGTGAGTCGACACCCACCTCAGCCCCACGATGGTTGGAGCTGAGGTGAGAAAATAGTACCTCTAGATGGCCAGAAATGACACTTTTAGTAAAATTCATCATCATCGCTTCACCATTAGTCAAAATGAAGCGCCAAAAAAAATTCTCATGATCTTTTATCAGCGATTTTTGACAACCATAGAGATCTTACAATGTATGTGTGTATCCCATAGAAAACAAAGCTTAAAAACATTGTCTTTGAGTATGTACTTTATATAGGCCTACTTCAAAAACATGATTTCACAACCACCTCAGCCCCACTATGGCTGAGGCTGAGGTGAGAAAATTTGAGGAAATAGTACCTCTCAAGATGGCTAGAAATGACACTTTTATATAGTAAAGTTCATCATCATCACATTACCATTAATTTATAGTCAAAATGAAACGCCAACAAATTTCTCATGATCTTTTATCAGGGATCTACTTAATATCCAGGACAACTTAGGCCTAATTATAGCTTACTAAGCTTTAACTATATATACTATATTATGATCAACAAATCACAACTTTTTTTGCATTTAGCACAATTTTCTTCACTTTTTATTGTTATTAATATTAATATCAAGTATTACTATCGTCATCATCATCATTGTTATTATTATTATTACTAGTAGTAGTAGTATTATTAAACAAA
>NW_022726379.1:442382-489893 GCF_011630105.1 Anneissia japonica
GGATGTACACTTGGAAATATTGCCTTTCAAAAATGTTGTAGATTGTGGCTGACTGGACCAAAACCACTATTGAAGAAGAAAATGGAAATTTATGAAGCACAGGCCTCGTCAGTTTTGTTATACAATTGTGATAGTTAGGTAGCACCCCAAGTGGATATGGAAAAAGCAGATCATGTCAACGAAAACATCTAAGAACAATTTTACATATCAAGTGGCTGAAATAACAAATGAAGAACTTTATAAGAAATGCGAAGTTGAACCTTTAACCATCAAAGTTAAAAAATCACGAAGGCGAATGTCAGGTCTTAAGAGGTGAAAAAAACTACACCAGCAGCTTTAGCATTGACACATAAATGCTGTAGCCAAGATTTTCAAACAGTGCGGGACAATATCAGGGTGCATGGGCGGCTCTAGGATATAATTTATGGGGGGGGGGCTAAGACGTCCGACTGGGGTGGGGGCTAACTGAAGGCCGAAGGCCCGAGCCGGGGGTCGGTATGGGAGGGAAGGGAGGGAAGGGTGTCCCATCCTCCCAAAAACGAGATTTTTTTTTTTTCAATTGGGACTTCTAGATGTTCTGCTTGACTGATCAGACCCAGACGAAGAGCGATTACTGAGACAGTAGGCAGTACAGTACTTGGATAGGAAAACTAGGCCAATTTTTTTTTTTTTTTTTTTTCCAGTCCGATTGCCTGACGAGCTTTGACCGATAGGAGGCTTCACCAGACCGATGGGGGGGGGGGGGCTTAATTCCCTGGCGCCGCCCCTGTCAGGGTGGACCCAATTCACGCGTAAATTCAAATGATGTGGACCCATTTTATGCAAAAATATGAAAAATTTTGACCCATTTTCTTAAAATTTTACCCACTTTTAGTCTGAATAATGTGGACCCATTTTTTAAAAAGTTGACCCATTTTATGCAAAAATATGACAAATTTTGACCCCATTTTCTTAAAATTTTACCCACTTAGTCTAAATATCAGAAATCTGGACCCATTTTTCAAAAAGTGGGCCCATTTTACGTATGAAATTTCATAATTTGGACCCAATTTTTCAAAATGTGGACCCATTTTTTGTGGACCCATTAGAAAAATTGTGTGGGGCTGTCCCAACTGTCCCAATAGCTGGCTACGGCATTTATTGACATACCCCATCAACTCTGCTTCGAAGCAAGAAAGAGTAGGAAGACATCAGATTAATCTAGGCCTACTTACAATATCAAAAAGTGATCTTGCAAAAAGAAAAATAAAATTGAACACTGTTGAGGATTTACATAAACTTAGAAGCACTGCTCAAATTAGAGAACTATGGAAACGGCTTTATGAAAAATAATTAATGTTTAAATACTGAATGTTGAAAAGAAACTCAACCAGCTTTTATGTCATGCCTTGTATTTTTGTTTATTATGTTATTCATACAGGAAGAAATGTGTGAGTTTAATTTGTTTATAGTATGGGGTATGATGTTTAAGTTAAAAGCAGTTATAAATTTAAAAAAAATATCAAATTGAGGATCATGTATTTTTCATTAATTTTGCATTCATATAGTTCAAGCTCTATTTCTAATATTAATTAGTAATTTGATGATGTAGTTGAAAACGTAATAATAAACGAACGATAGTTATTATTTTGTTTGCCACAAGAATGCTAATGGCGCAGTATATAAATTGAGGGCGCTACATATTTTTCACTCAAGTTCATCTCTACTATAATAGCTATTATAATAGAGATATAGTTAAATCATTTAAACAAATTCAAAATTAATTGTACGATAATTGTACGGTCGAATAGCCGAGCGGTTAATGCAGGTGCACGTACATCCTCCGAGACGGTCGTATGGGGTTACCCCGGTGTACAGGTCCATCTTACAGCCCCTGTCACAGTAGACTCATCCAGACGCTGAACAGGCGTTGATGAGTAACTAAATAGAACTAGAACTACAATAGACTATTACTAATTGTTCTATCGATTATAAGACACTTCATAACATGTCATTAGATACTTAAATTTAGGCCTAGCCAATATAATACATTTCAAATTGAAGATAAGAACTCAGTATAGACAATATTTAACAAAAGTATGGCGACTTCGTTCCCAAGTAAACAACGCAATAGTACCATCAGGGGTGGCGCCAGGATTTGCCAGACGGGGGTCCCCGACGAGTGGTCAGTGGTCGAGCTGCGATGAAAATGTAACGAAAGTAGTCCTGGGGGGGGGGAAGCCCCCGAAAATTTTGACAATTTAGGGGTTTCAATGGCTTATTTAATTGATTTTAGAGTCTACTAATATGTAAAAAATACGTATAATTTTTTGTCTCCCCAAAGAATTGTGATTTTTCTCCCCGACGGGGGGGGGGGGCAGCTCTCCCCGACAGGGGGCCCTGGCCACCGCCCCTCCCCGCTGGCACCACCCCTGAGTACCATTACCTTTGTAATTTGTTAATAATTTAATTATTTCAGCTATACCGTATTATGTATATTTTTGTTGTATATACATTTATATTTTAAATATTTTCTGATAGTTTTTTTAAGTTTCAAGTTTAATTAAGGTCCCGTCATAAGATAATCACAAGAGGTACTTGTACTTGTTATAAATGATCATATACAAAATTGTGAGGCATTCCAATATATTTTAGGTTTACAAGGTATACTTGAAAATGATAATGTAGCCTGTAATGTAAGTAATAAATTAGGTTTAATATTTTATTGACAGTTCGCAAAATTGGTCTATACTTGTTTAAAGAAGGTTTGCTATACGTAGGCTACACCATGGAGGTATAAAGGTATTTTTATACCTCCATGGCTACACAATGCTTAACAATGAGCTGAAAGCTTCAAAGGAGCTTTCTTTGTTTTGGTAGGTAGCTTTGATCAGTAGGGTGTTTTGATCTTTAGTTTACTCATACCTATGTCACCTACTTGGCGTAATGTTTTGATTGGTCAAACACTTTTAGTACTTGTGCATATAAGCTTGCATATATGGATATTTTCATTCCAGGACAGTGGTGATGACATAATGTCGAAATATTGAATCCCGACACAATGGCGTGCATTTCGATACTTGGAGTATGTAGGCCTGTTATACTATCTTATCAGTGGTACTTGTTGTGATTAAGGCCATTTGTGGAACGTTTTTTTTTAATTTTGTTTTTGTAATACTAAGGTTGGTTTTTTTTAAACTTTCTCTTATAGTACTTGAATCTAATTACTGTATTTGATTTTCTTTTAATTTCAGATGCACCATTCGTAAACGAGCGAGTGTCACTGATTCTTAATAAATATATCAAGTAGATAAATACAAATATCCAATAAATCCATCTAGCAGTTTTGTTTATTCCGTCGAGTGTCACAAAAAAGTTTATTAATTTAGGCCTATTTTATTTATGTTGTGCACGTTCCTGATCAGTATCATTAGCACCTGCCTACAACCATAAAGCAAAAGAATATTGATCATTGTATAAATTCCGGTATAGGTATCAATCAGATTTCGATGTTATACAAGATAGGGTTCTGAATTGAAAATCCTGACCGTCTGTCATAAAATCTGGACCTCTTACTAGAAAAATCCTTAAATTGATTACTAAGTAATCTAAGGGTCTATGCAAACAAGGAACTGCATTAGTTGTTATTGACGATTAAAACAAGGCGGCGCCAGGATTTACCCGACGGAGGGGAGGAGGCTGATATCCCCGACGAGAACAAAGTGGGTGTGGTCGAGCGTCGCTCCAAATCTTTGTAAAGTGGTCCAGAGCGCGAAGCCCCAAAACAATAAGAAAATTAAGGGGTTTCAAAGGCTTGGTGGGGGGTGGGGATGCATTATTTTTCCCCACAGTTCAGGTAGAAATTATAAAGGGCACTACTTAGGTCAGTTAAGTGAATTGATATACATAAATATGCATATCCGACCTCCCCTCGCGAAATTAGTAGTCATGACAGCGTGAAAATATCCATATGACTAGATACAGTTATGTACAGCATGGTGTCTTAAAATCTGGAATCTGAGTAGGATATGAAATGCTCGGAGACAAATTACGAATGCTTCGGACACAGTTGTTAATTTACAATTTTACAATACAATTTTTTTATGAGAAAAAAAAATCCCTGTCAGGAGAGTGAGCGTATGATTTTCTGTACTCTTTTGCATGATTTATTGGCTGCTAACATTTAAAGATTTGTTGTAGAACCGTCTGTAAATCAGTGAAATCTATTTCTTCCATATCTGATTTTAACCGTTTTAAATAAGCTATTCAATTTTTAATTTGGTAGATATTCTTAATAAACAGTACGTCCGATTGTGTATAGAATATCGTCGGTTTTGGTTATAATATATCTGCTTGCTATATAAATACAGGAATATGCCTATGATTCTTATTCATATTGAATACGAACAAAATGTTTGTAAGCATAGAATTGTCTTAATATCTGTGTCCGAGCATATTCTAAACGTATCCATGCATCAGCCGAATGTAATACAATTGTTTATCAGTGTGATTAATCTGCTCTATAAACAATTTTAATTACTTGTGCAAATATAAAGATGTGGGTAACCCACATCTTTATATATGACTTTTCATGGATCTCGACCTGCTATATAAGCCCTCTTTAGGCTAGACGCGCCTAGACGGTTGGAAGCGACGATCGAAGAAAAAAGGTTAAGCAAGCCAAGGACTTCGATAACGTCCATTCCTCAGTATTAAAATCCTTCCATTGATGGGAACTGTCTAAAACTTTCTTCCAGCTTATCTCTGAAAAGATTGTAACCTTTTCGTTTGCAGTTGGCTCAAAATGAATTACACAGGAGCCAGTGAGCTTCCATGACGGCCTAGGCTCGGACATGACACGTTGTTGTTTGTTGTTATTTCGCGACGTCATCAACGAGTACGATACATATATTATCCAACATCAACTAAACTGCCTTAAAGAAAAAAAAATTGGTTCGTGTGGGAATCGAACACACAACCTCCATGTTTGCTATTCATTATCCACCATCAAAACAACAAAAAAAAAAAAAAAAAAAAAAAAAAAAAAAAAAAACTGGCTCGGGCCAACAAAGTAACGTCTATAATCACGTCCTAATATTTATTACAACCTCTTGTCAACGTCGGACCAACAGTTGTAACCACCCTCCATTTCAAACGTTTACCGACGTTTGGCCAATAGCGTACTGTGACGTTCCGACCACGTCTATAATCACGTCTACTATTTACAACCTCTAGCCAACGTTGGGCCAACGGTAGCACCCAACCATCTTTTTAGTAGTTTGTCGACGTCGGGCCAGTAACAAATCGTGACGTTGTACCAACGTTGTAACCAACCTCCATTCCAAACGTTTACCTACGTCGGGCCAACAGCGTTCTGTGACGTTGAGACAAGGTCTGTAATCACATTTAATATTTACAACCTCTGGCCAACGTCGGCCCAACGGTGGTAACCAACGTCTATTTCAAACGTTTACGACGTCGGGCCAACAAAGTACTATGACGTTGCGACAACGTCTTTAATTACATCTAATATTTACAACCTCAACCAACGTCGGCCCAACGGCTGTAACCAACCTTCACTAACCAACCCCCATTTCAAACGTTTACCGACGTCGGGCCAACAACGTACGACGTTGAGACAACGTCTAAAATTACATCTAATATTTACAACCTCTAGCCAACGTTGGGCCAACGGTAGTACCCAATTACCATCTTTTTAGTAGTTTGCCGTAGTCGGGCCAGTAACAAATCGTGACGTTGTACCAACGTCCGTAGTCAGACTGAATATTTACGACGGTTTACCAACGTTGGGACGACATCGGAAAATCGACAAATATATTCATACGTTGGGCCAACGTGAAATTCCAATGTTAGTTTGACGTTACCTCTCCGACCAAATTTTGCAACCAAACACCAACGTCGTACCAACGTCAGATATCCGACCCCGACGTTTACCGACGATTACCAACGTTGGGCCAACGTCGCTTTGCTAGCTGGACGCAGGGTTCCGCCCTCAGCGGCTTGTGCGAAGGAAAACTCAAGAGCCAGAAGTGGAACGTGAATTTCCGATATGGTTTAGTAGTCAGATTTTCGAGAAAAACGCCAGCTACCCGTATTTCTCGACTGAGATGTCAATGGGAGCTGTAATTTGTATGGCAAGGAGATGGTGCTACCCTTAATTCATATTAAGGGAATTTACGCCCACAAACCTTGTAGTTATTAATATTTTGGTTATAATAGAAAATTTTTATTTTTTTGGTGACGTCACACTCACGCTATAGTTAGCATACATACGTCATAAGCTAGATTACGTCACCTTTTCCTGGTAAGGCAAACTTTCCCGGCGTGCTTTTTTCATGGATAAACAAACCCCACTGCTTTGCACATGAATGCCTTGCCTAGCTAGGGCTACAAGAGCCGCATATTTAGCATATATTACTTAAACAAGGTTCATCTGCAACTGTATTATTCTTAGGCCCTAGTTAATTTTTTTTTTCTTATTTTAGTTTATTTCTTTCGAAATGTACTTTCTATCACATATAATTGCACTGTCTACTTAGGCCTAGTCATATTATGCTTCATCGTCCCCCGCTATACACAGTACATCAGTAGCCTCCCCCCCCACCTCCCCACACGCTACTACTGTATAGACGTTTGCTAGGCAACAGAACGTGATGCACATTTCTTCCCAGGTGTTTATGTAAATTTGCATATTGTTAGCTAACCAGCTGAGTGTATTCCTTTGTGAAAATGAGTACCGCGGCGTACTCATTTTCACAAAGCATTTGCTGCATCCCTCTTGGAAAGAGGGAACTTCGAAACAATTGTCTCTATGTCTTCGCTAATTAATCACCGTAATTTAGCTTACACTTATGCATGGAGGGAGCACTTAAAATGTACCGGTACAATAATCATTTCACTACCCGACAAACCCCGAACTTTATTCATGCATTACATAAATAGTTTCATCTTGCTGTACTCCAACATCACTGGCGCATGGTAACAGCCAACTGGCAGACCATTTCCGGTCACACATAACTTTCCATAACGCAGCATCCCCTAGTTCTGTGTCCTCTCTCTGGGTCAGAATCACTATTGTAGGCCTACTATTATAGCAGTTGTATGTATGCTTCATCTTTACACTACTCAAATAACCGGCCAGATTCAGCGCTGCTATTAGGGGCCATTCATAAATAGACCTAAAAATAATAGGCCCCTAATTTAAAATAATTTCCAACTTAATATTTTTGAAAAATAAAAGGGTCAGCGAACCCCTCAATAATATTTCGGTTTTTAGAAGAATGATTATTACTGTGTTGAACTCAAATCAGTGGTGTATTCAAGGGTGCCCCGGCCCGCCCCCACCCACCCTCACTATTTTTTTTTCATAATTATAAAAGAAATGGAAAAGGGAAATTATATTAAAATTAAAGTCTGAGAGTGCCATTTCCGGACATTTAGAGGGGCTATAATCATAAATTTTCTTACCTCAGACACAAGGTGAGGCTGCAGAGGCGGTCTTATTCTTACCTGTGAAAATCCCTCCATGGCCCTTTTATTTCGAATTCCCTGATTCGCCACTGCAATTGTTAAATTTCATGTGCCACCAATTTTCTTGATTAGTTTAGAACAGCTGCTGAGACCGAATATGCCCCTCTCAAAATAGCCAAGTATATGATCATTACGGTAGTATTTATTACCAGCCTAGGCCTTTAGGAGTAGGGGTTAAAAGAAGCATTTTTTACGAATATATTAGGGAATTCCCTTATCACATCAAACAGCCCGGCAATTAATCTTGCACTGGGCGCTTTCGCACCTATGCTGTCCGTAAACAGTGTCTAGGCATAGGGTTATTATTATTACAATACTAATAGTCCATTCATTTCACCGTGTCGAATACTGTCTCGACCGGCTACCAAGAGATTTTGGCCTATATTGTATACTATACGCTGCAGCATTCACATCCTTCATCCATAACTCGCGAGATTGAAACCAGTATGCATTATTCATGTTATCTGTTCACCTAAATGACCTTAAATAGTGCCATCTATAACTTCTGCCTTAAGTGAAAAAATAATGCGAGCGGGGAAAAGCCTCCCCGACCGGGTTGGGGGTTGGGGTGGGCTGCTCTAACACATTATTGACAATATAATTACTATTATTACTATTATTGACTCCAACGAATACATTTTTTTGAGAAACAGTTGGAATATATATGATTCCTGTTGCAGAAACATTCTAGTTTCTCCAGGAAATAAGACACGTATGGTACATTCATAGAATAAATGGGACAAGGTTTGTATAGCAACTTTACAAAAATTACAGATTGGTGAATCAATTATCTTAATCCTAAAAAGAAAGTTATTTGTTGCTATGCGCCTATGAATAAATTAAATTGGAAATTTTTTAATCTTGTATCTGGAGTACACATTGTTGGACACATAAAAATCGTTTCCCAGTTTAATACCTCTCCAAATTCTTTTTCCCATTTATTCATAGATGCGGTTGGTATTGAAACATATTTCTTAATTAAACTAGAATATATTATTTTATTATGATTTTCATTGATAGAAATTTGTGTTGTTTGTTTATGGGTTTAAAATTGCACAGATCATGCACTAGATTTTCTTTCCAGTTTTTTGGAATTGCGCTTAAAATGCCATAGTTTTTATATTAAATTTTTGTTGAAATTGATTAAATGTAAGAAAATTACCACCTGCAATCAAATCATATATATATTTAACCCCCGCTCTCCATCAACTGGAATAAAATATAGATTTGCCATCAATTCTTATAAAACTGTTATTCCATAAAGATTGAGAAATGCATTCTTCCTTCGTTTCCGGATGAGAAAAATTTAATTTTGACCAGGCAATGATCACACTCTGTAGAAACCATGAAAAATTCGTTGGAATAAAATAGAATCAGAATCAAAATTACATTCAAATAAATACATTTTTCGATAAATGCTTATTTCGTGATCAAAGAATAATTTCCATTTTGCATTATTTTTAACGTTTTACCCAAGTGACTTTCAGGGCCTGCGAAAAACTTTTGATGTGCGGCATGTTCAAACCCCCACATTCGTATTTGTTGTACATTTTGATCTTTTGATAAGATCTGGTCTGTCATTCCCAGTAAATTTGAATAACATATTTTGCGCTTCCTTGATAAAAGAGGGAGCAGGGTTTGGCAAAATTGACAGGCAGTAAATTAATTTCGGAATGAAGACTTGTTATCAGTGTAATTTTTCCGTATAATGTAAGTGCCCTAGTCTTCCATATGCGCATAGACAATTCCATGCCATTTAACTTTCTTTTCATATTAGTGTTGATAACTTTTTCTGTGTCCGTAGAAACAAAAATACCTAGATATTTCATATCTTCTTGCGACCATTCTAAATTTTCATCAATTGTACTTAATGTAGCTATATTCGCATAACACGGCATTTGTCGGAATTGATACATAATCCTGAACATTTTGTAAATTCGTGTATAATTCCAAGAGCTGTAGATATTGAATTATATTCATCGACCAGATAATAAGTATCATCTGCATATTGACCTATTTTATTTTTTATCATATTATCTTTTATGGAGATACCTTTTATTGCCATTGTTTGTCGTATTCTAATTGCAAAAATTTCCGCACACAATATAAATATATACGGTGACAGTGGACAGCCCTGTCTTACGCCACGCGAGATTTAAAAAAAATTGTATTTTGAATATCATTGTACATTACCTGAATTTCTTTGCAAAATTTTTCTCTAAACCCGAAAGTCACCAATGCTTTTTGTATAAAGCACCGTTCAATTTTATCGAATGTTTTTTCGTAATCAAGAAAAAGTAGTTAGTCCTGGAATATTTTCATCTTCAGTATATTTAATAATATCAAATATTAAGCGAATGTTTTCGCCTATATAGCGTCCTTTAAGAAAAACAGTCTGATCAGAATGAATGATCGAGGGTAAAACTCCTTTTAATTTGTTAGCAACAACGATATTGCACGCCATCAGTAATTATGTCATAATCAGGGATGATGACATAGTTAATATTTAATCCCAACACGATGGACATTAATTACATCATCACCAATGGCGTGCATATTCTTGATACATCTAATTTTATACCTCCATAATAGGCCTACTAAACATGCTTTTGAGCATGCACTGTCCTTATTAATTATCCATCTGTTATGTTTATACTGTGTTGGCGGTGCCAAATTTGGTAATGATGATGGTGATGATGATGGTGATGATAATGATGATGATGATGATAATGATAATGACGATGATGATGATGACGATGATGATGGTGATAGTAATAGTCATCATAGTTACCAACCGTCTCGCATCGTATGGGACGGTGCATTTTAAAGTGATTTTGGATGAAACACGCATTTTGCAAAAACACATAAGCTACGTAATCATAAATTTGTCACGCATTTAACACAAGTCTGCGTGATAACGAATTACCACGAATTAAGGGGAAAACTTAAAATATTAGAAGAAATTGGTTTTATTAAAAATATAAAAACGGTCGTGCAGTAACTTGAGTCATTAGAAAATTAAACATACACTGAAACTGAAATTTTACGTGGCTTTATTAAAATATTTATGTTATGTACCCTGTATTGTCAACAAACACTCCTAGAAATTGTTTTGAAAACAGCTTAAAAATGCTCAGATCGTCAGAGCGCCAGGGACCTTCGCCCTCCAGAGGGGCAGAATCCCGGTGGCCCCAGTATCCAACTGGTTTAGTCACGCATTTCAAATGTCTCAGGTTGGTAACTATGTGAAGATGATGATGATGATGGAGATAATGATAATGATATATTTTTGTGTCATTGTATTAAACTATAAATGTTTTGTAACGACGAAGAAATTTTATGATTATGGCTCCTCTACATGGCATGAAATGGCATTCACAGACTTCAAATTTGAGTATAATTTTCTTTATATCTCCATTTTTAGGGGGGCTCACTGGATATATGTCCTCCACAGTCGATGACAGAGACACATTATGCTATATATCGTCAAAGCTCTTTTGGGTCAGAGTGCTAGATCGAGGACCCTATGTGTAGGGGTCCCTTCGAAGAGGCCCCTAGGAGTCGAGGGCCCTGCGGTCCGGCATAGGCTTTACGCCACTGATGATGATGATGACGATGATGATCATGATGATGATTATAATTATTATTATGTTGATGACAACAGAAAGAGAATGGAAAACTTTACTTAGAATAAATTTAGTAAGTCTGACCGATATTTTACTATGTCTTTTTCCGTGAAATTTTAAATAGCATGGATGATACACATAGCATAAATATCTGTTTTGCCAAATGGATAAGCACATTCGACTTTACCCGATGATTGAGGGCGCCAGTCGTGTCCATCACCTGTTCTACTTATCACGACAGCACTCAGCCACAGCCTTCATCACCAAACAAACAAGGCTTTTAAAATTGTAAAGTCAAGCCATCTGAAACAACATCCATCCCAGATTAAATTGGGCTATAACGCTGAAGAATACCAAGATGAAACAACACAATCTTATAATATAATTTATACTCATAGGATTTCTTAGAGCAGGTTGATATAGGCCTAAATTTGAGACGAGAACAAGGAATTGTTTGTCACGCGACATTTGCTTTCTTTAAGTTGAGATGTTTTTTATATTGAATTTTTTTTTCAGTGGTCATGCCCATTGCTATGGCCTGCTATTATTAGTTAAAAAAATAATATTGGCCTAATAATTTGAATATTTATAAGTGCTTATACATGACTAATCATAATTAATAAAGTGGTGCTGTTAGCTTGGAAAAAAAAATCGTTCCAATACAATACACTTTATTAACTAATATAAATTTTCACATCACCACAACAACTCCCTGAACGTGCACAGTAAATGTCGTTACTAATCATTTAATCACACAAGCACATTGATTAATAAACATTGCAATATCATGGAACCCTAAAAATCATAAATATTCGATAACGTTGTTGCTAACGTTCTTGTTCCTCACGACCCGTACATTCTCAATAAAATTCGCTCGGCAACTGCAAGGTATATTTTTCTTTTTTATTTAACGGAAAATATATATTATATTTTGTATATAACACCGGCATTCTTTCTAATTATAATGTAGTATATCCTTTTTTAATATTATACTGAGTATATTTTGGTTTTTTGGAATTTATTCTTAATATACTTGTAATACTTGTGATAGTAATATTTATTATTGTACTGTATGGTGATTCTTTTTTTTTTCTTTTTGCATGTAGCTTTGTAATAGCTCAATAGTGAAATAAATAAATAAAGTTACACACGAATGCACGTGTACGAATAGTATAATAAAAGCCGTTAAAAAACGACAAATCAAGGCTAGCAGGCCTATATAGTACCGTACTCTACAGTATTTCACATCAAAATAAACGGTAAAGGATTGGCAATTTTTATTGTCAAGAAAAGCGTGGTTGTGTTACAATTCAAAATCTTACAGGGCCTCTGCTTAAAAAAACCCCCAATATTATGGAATGAAGCAGTAGACGCATTTTCGACAAATAAAAAAATAGAACAGTATACAGTCTTATGCCATAGTTATAAATGATTTGTGATTGACGTCACAACCTCACATGTCTTGGGGTCTGCTTCACGGACGGTCCCCGGATGCGTATTTGAGAGGCTATGCTACAACAGACAATACAGAATAACTTAGACTACTGAAAAAGTTTAATTTCTTTAGGGTGATTGTCCTAATAAAATAATGTAGGCATATTTTCTTGATCGTGTGTATCAAGTAACCCTATGCTGATTACATTTTTTTTTTCATTCCATTCCATTCATTCATTCATAATGGTATGTTTATTAATAAAATCATCTTCACAGAAAAAATAAATTGTGATAATCAATACATAGAGAGTTACCAACTACAGAAGCGTAATATTAATGATTAATAAAGGGTAGGCCTACATATTTTTTCAAAAGTGAAAGCTTGAACTCACGTCAAACGGAGCACCCTTACTTACCACACGAGTGATTGCCATTTAGTCAGCAAATGAAGACTTGCACTTTAGAGGGTTTTTTTCAGTTCGAACATTAATATAGGCGTACATTCCAAACATTATTATAGGCCTTCTTCACAGCACGAAGTAGGCCTATATGCCTGTCTGTTAATGCTCTCATTTTCATTACCACTCTGATATCCAATAATGTCCGCGGCAAACTGATTCCACAGTACGATATTTTATATAACTTAACGTTTAAAAATAATTTACCTTTTTCTGACGAGCGTATCTCCTCTTTCTTCTTTCTTCAATGTTGTACATATTGACACAAGTACAAACTATGTCAGCCGCTTGCTTACATCGGCAGACATGTTGAAAAAACCTACACCATAGCTATCAATTTGGCATGGAGTAGTAATGTTATGTCCGGTATTATTTGCGATATGTAACTCAGGCATCCTAACCGCGATCGAGCACTGAACGAACTACTGTAGCCCTACTCTGTGGAAGTTCGAATTACTGGTGCATTAATTAAATATTCTGACCAATGCCATTACTGATGTACACCTGCTGGCTAAATTGATATTTGAATTCTGAGACTGACCATAACTCTGAACATTACTGCCCGAAGAAGAAAGCATGCCGCGCACACGAAAGATCACACACAAAGGTGCCCTTTATGTCTATAAACAGGTATTCTATAATATTGGCTACGTACTTCATTACATTGTCTGCACCTCTCTGTCTTGCGCCTATTTTGTATGTACAGTAACTTCAAATTCAATTTCAGATCTTTTTTATTCAACAATGATGTAAAGCATACAAACACAGTCAATGGTACGTTTAAGTAAAAATACACATTAAACTCATATGATGATGAGCTTGATTATTTACCTATTTTTTCATAATTTATGTCCTTCTATCGTCGTTGAAAAACACGTCGGAAAAACATCATTCCTGTGATATTTTCTTGACGCAAACTCACATCGAAATTTTGCAGTACCCGCTGCTACTTGAGGATGGGATTAAACGCAAACTCACATCAAAATGGTGCGGTCATCTGGCTGCCTATGACAAAAAATTCAAAAAAAAAAAATTAAGAACAAGCGTCAGGAGGGGAAAATAGAGAAGAAATTTTAAACTCCACCAAAGTGGTGCGTCTTCAAAGCACTCTTGAAAGAAGAAACTGTTGCTCAGGATTTTATATTGCGTGTTCCAAAGTTGTGCCGAAGCAACAGAGCACATTTTATCACCATACATAACAGCTGATATTCTCTGAGCAAGCCCGTAGGCACGATTTTTTTAAAAAGGGGGGAGGGGGGATGCCGTCAGGGGAATTTTATTGCACAATGTATTTATTTACAGAATCGACAACATTCGTTGAGAGCTATGCTACATGATGTACCATCATGTCCTTTATTATAACACTATACAGTAGAACCCCTCCTTTGGGACACCCCTATTCAGGGGACACCACTATTAAGGGGACACTTTTCCATGAAACGAGGGGAAATACATCTGTTAACACTGCGGCCAACCCATATTAAGGGGGACACTTTCTGAGTGTGCCAAGTGGTCAAATAACCCCTATTAAAGGGACACTTATTTTTTTTCTACTGTATCACAACAAATACGACAGTCTTTAAAATAAGAAACATTCACTCAACTTTATGTATTGACACATTTCGAGGAACTTATTAAGGAACGTTTACCACCTTTCTAACTATTATCACCTTTCTACTGCTGTTTGTCAATTCGAGATAATGTAAGACTATGTAATCATAATGATGATGATGATGATGATAATAATAATAATAATAATAATAATAATAATAATAATAATAATAATATTTTGTGCATAATTAAAGTGCAAAAAAGATTTTTGAATTAAGTAAAACCATCTTTTTTTGGTAGTAGTTTGGTGTGTTTAAGTATTTTATTTTCATGGCTTGTTGTTTTCTTGTATCTGTTAAGGTGGTGTTCTGTTTTCACCTCTTATTGATGTGATTGGATTTTGTATTTTGAGAATATTTATGCGACGTATACCTGTGTCGAATTATAATTTATTTGATCCTTCCATATCAATAGAGGATCAAAAATAATACCCAATTAAGTATCTAAATGAATCTACTCTTTCAATGAAGTTCCCATTATACACAATTGAAAGATCTTTAAAATTATTTAATATGTGATTATTACCAAAAACCATGAGTTTGCTTTTCTTAATATTAAGAGTAATTGGTTTATTTATTGTTTGTTAATCTCGTTCTTCCCATGTGGTCCCATTTTTATCTCTTTATCTGTCGTTTTTATTTTTAAGACAGATTCTCACTAAACTTTTTAACGGGTGTTTTAGGTGATGAACTGTGTAAATACCTAAGAGCAGTTTAAAGTCTCATTTAATAAAGTGCAGAAAATGGCATGAATTGGCCTACCATTAGAACAACCGTTGTGACTCTAATAATATTGGCAATCCTAACACACAATTGGCAAGGTCTTTGGACTCAATATTGATACCTCATCAATGCTTTTTCATTTATGTCATTGTAAAAAGGGCCTGAAAAAATGTCTTTGGAAAAAATGTGGACCTTTGAAAATTTTGGGGGAAATTAAAGTTATTATTATATAGATGCTATTACAAGGTACCTCAGACTAGGAAAAATATTGTTTCTACGGTCAGAGGGATTTTCCTAGTGTCTATATGTAGGGATTTTTAGGGGAGATTAAGAGGTGGCTAGACGTCCTATTCATCCCCATCTGGATCCGCCCATGTCACAGCTGATGTAGGCCTAAGTAGAAAAGCAAGTATGAATGATGGACAAGACACTCACCCCTCCCATAATAAACAAACACACTTGGAATAAAATTAATAACATAGCTGGGGTCTGAGATGAATTATAAAGTATCTCTAAATGCCGGAAAATGTCATTCTCATATAAAAATACGTTTTTGCTATTAGGAGTTTTCCTCACAAAATTTAAAAATTTGTCTTCAATAAAATTCAAGTACAGATATTTGGCTTCCGTCCGCAGATCCTTTGAGTTCCCAAGTCAAAACATTGGCGTAACTCTTGGGCCAGGGGCCCTGTGGCTTTCTGGACTGGGGTACCCCTTTTTTAGATTTTAGATGTGCTCGTTTTTTAATAATGTTCGTCATTGTATTCTAATGTTTTTTACGACGAAATAATATTCTGTTTTTGACGACGAATTAATGACAGGGGTGGATCCAGAGATGTCCAAAAAAGGGGGGGCTCGAAAGGGGGCCGAAATTTGGGCCGACCGAGACAACAATGTCCCAGGGGGGTCCGGGTATTCCCCCATGAAATTTTTGTGTTCTAGACGCCCGAAAATAACATTTGAGGCGTTGTGGGCTATCGTTGTTTTCTTTTTTTTTTCTTTTTTTTACCTCCCAAAAGGGGGGGGGGGACCGGGGCCGGGCCGCCCCCCCCCTGAATAATATATCAGTGGTGGATCCAGAAATTGGAAATAGTGGAGGCACACACAACTTTCACAGATGGAGGCTCTACCGCTTCAGCCCCACCATAGTTGGTCAAGAAAGATAATTTATGATTATGGCAACTTTCGGCAGGAAATGGCACTTAGAATATAATTTCAATTTTATCTCAATAATAATTTTTTTTGACAAATTTAAGGGGACCTGCCTTTCCCCCATTCTTCAGGGGTGTCGCCAGGATTTGCCCGACGGGGGGGGTGCGAGGTCCCCGACGGGGGGGGGGAAGATGCACCTGACGAGGTGTCAGATTTCCCCGACGAAAGCAATGTGGGCGTGGGCGAGATTCGATTAACGGTTCCGAAAGTGGTCCTGGGGGGGGGGCCAAGCCCCCAAAAACAATTTAGGGGTTTCAAAGGCTTATTTAATCGAATTTTGAGTCTACTAATATGTAGAAAATACATATAATTTTTTTTCTTCCCCGCGCCCCCCGCGAAATTTTTGTGTTCTAGATGCCCGAACATAACATTTGAGGCATTCTGGGCTATCATTTTTTTCTTTTCTCTCTCTTTTTTTCTTTTTTTCCTTTTTTTTACCTCCCAAAAGGGGGAGAGGGGCCCGGTCGTCCCCGCCCCTAAATCCGCCCCTGTGTCAGTGTATAACAATGAAGTCAAAATGCTAGAATGACACCCCGGTTTAGACAAGTATAATCATTCCTAGCGCTCTCAGAAATACCCTGAGACGAGTATACTTGACGTTTGTTGGTTTTTCTACTACTACTAAAAAATAAAAACCTCACTTGTGGCATTTTAACTTTGCCTTAATTTATTCTTATTTTGTTCTTAATTTTTCCGCAATTTCAACAGCCTCATTCTTCTTATAAAATGTGCTCTTATAAAAAAATATAAGTGATGTTGCTATTAAAACGTACAACGTTACTTGTATCATGATGATCCTTTTATACAGTATACCCCGTCAAGGGTTCAATGGATAGATAGCGTATACATACAGTATAATTATGCTTATACCTCTGTATATGTTTTCTGTCGATGCCAAGAATAGAAATGTTGATTAATTTGTTTCAAATGTTTTTAGTTGTTTGAATCAGCTCATTTACAGTCACTTTTAATCCACTCTTTATATCAACCTTTGCTATTATTTATTTAAAAGCAGAATTGATTTTGAATTTTTTTTGTAATGGTTACAAATTTATACAGTAGTATTTTTCATTTGGGAAACAATTTGCTTGTTTCTCCATGTCCTCCACTGGTAATTTTTTGATAGGCCCTAAAGCTGTGTTCACGGACATAGAGATTAACATGATAAAATGCCTTCAAATTAGTCTACTAGGACGTAAGAAATTTTTCCAGGGCCTTCGGCCCCTGGACGGCCCCCCTGGCCCAAAGCCTGGTTGCTCGCTGCGCTCGCAAAATGCACCCCCCCATTCAAAAAGCTGGATACGGGCCTGTAGATCAAGGACCCTATGTGTAGGGACTCTTTGGGGTCTCTAGGGTAAGGGGCCATGTGGCCTCCGGCATGAGAGCACATAGTCCTTATGCCACGGACACTTAAATGATAACATACTGTACTAAACGTTGAGAATAAGAACTTGGGAGATTTTGCAAGGTGGGAGTGTCACTAAAAATAGTGTTATGTGCCACTGCTTAAAACGTTATATTATGTGTCTAATCTGTTTCTCCTATTTTGTTCTAAATTGTTTCATGTGGGCGGTGCTCTTTAATTTTGACTGTATTATTGATTAATTAGGATACATTTTATCAGCTCTGAAATTGACAGCATTCCTCAGAAATTTCAGTGTTTCCTATGAGGTGCTTTACCTTGGTTTGACAAACTAAAAAAAAAAAAATTAAAAAAATTCTAGATTAATAATATTGCTTGCCACAAACCAAAGACTAGGGAAACAGCAACTAAACAGCTTGGTAACAAATATAACAAACTCTGAAATTATTTTTCATACATCTTTTTATTAAAATAATCATTTATTATCAACAACAAGTATTTTTACACATACAAAACATGCATTGCATTGAGTTTTGTAACTTTTTTTTTTATAGATTAGCAAGCCAATATAGTAATACTTCATAAATGTGTGCATCTAATTGAGAGTGGAGACAAAAAAAATGAACAATCCACAAAATACATGCAGATCTAATTTTCAAACTTCAGAACCAAAGTAATTAAAAATTAAATGTAAATGCTGTTGATCTGTAAAATTAAAACCTAATGTAATGTTATCACTGCTGTTACACAACACTCACTCACATAAAAATTCTTTGGTCTTGAGTTTGCTGTGCAATCTCACCATAGTTTGACAGACATGGTTAGTGCACGTTATCTGTGAATTCATGTACAAATCCAGCAGTGCATTCCTAAATGTAATTCTATAGAAAAAGATGGGTTTACTAGAGTACACAACGAGAGAAAGAGACCCTCTTATCACACCCATTAGACAAAAGGATTAAGAAACCACTTAAGACAGGAACAGGTTGTCTCAATTTATGTTCGGTGTCGTTGACTCAAGATTAAACCAATTTATGAATTTTGAATAGTACATTATAATAACAGTAAATGATGGATTGGATTTCTTAAGTGTGATATACACCTAGAACTACCGATGAAATTCGAAGACATTCCAGTGGGGTCTGGTGGTGAATTGACAGCACACTGGGAAACAATCCCCTACTGTTTTTTTTTTAAGAACACACTGTGTTCATCAATGTGCACATGATCCCAAATACTCAACAACATTCAATTATGTGCATATCAACAGGAAATAATGAAATACTGTTGTTACAATTCTGTTGTGGATTTCCATTGGGTTTCCCAACAGGACTATACAAAAGGTCAATTATTCAGAGTGCAACATTGATTGCAATCCAGGGTTTAGTTATTCAAGCTATTTCAAAGAAATACAAAGGAATGCACTAAAAGAGACAAGCAGGTTGAACAGTGATATAAGAACCACGCTAGTGTGAACTACTATGCTTCACTTTGAGATCCCCAGCTGTCTATGTAATTTCACAAGCATCTACAGAATAATTCATTCTAATGTATAGTCATGTTCAATTCCCACTGCATTGGAATGCATCATATGCTATAGTCATAATTTGTGGTATTTAGTGACCGAGGGGATAAGTAAAGAAACAAAAAGAAACATTGGGATGCTACAGAAGCATAGAGGCAGGTGTCAAAAACATGTACGTGGGAGGGAGAGTGAAAAAAAGAATGATAGCATAAAAAAAATATACAGTTGTAATGCTGCTGGCAGGTAGAAAATGCCAGTCGTGCAAAAAAAAGATTGGTGATTGGTGGGACCCGGACCAACTGTTGGACATTCTACCCCTATACAGGTATTGTATATATTTTTTGAGAACACTTTTTTTTGTAATTTTTATAAATAGGTTTGATGGAAAAAAGCATTCAAAAATGTATTCCCTGGTGTGTGATGACATGGTCCCAATTTTTTCCTTGTAATACAATGTTGAACACATGTACAAACAGGTCAAATCATGCAACTGGTTCATGAAAGGCTAAACAGAATATTCTAAGGGAATAAGGTAAGGTGCATGCAAATAATAATGGGGAAGTGCTATGGACTAAATCTTAATAAATATAAACATCGCAATCTTATCCCAATTATGAAAAACTAATAATAGAAAAATATAATCTTCCACTAACACTTTCTTTGTGCTGAAAGTCAATATTAAAAATGGTGATTAGGCTAACAACATACTGTACTTTTACAGATAAGAAAGTATAATACATACTCCAAGTATTGAAATACACGCCATCGTGTATATATGTACTGGTGATATATACTTTTACAGCTTTTAATACTTAAATGTTGTAAGTAGATCTATTTGACAAAGTATTACCTTAAATACTGCCAGATAAAAACTATATGTAAAAGTAAATCTATAAATTCTTAATGCTAATTGCAACTTCATAATGCTAATTGCAACTTCATATTTTATCTTGTACTGGCACAATAAATGGTTTGATATGGTTTTAAAAACCTGGACAAGAAACATGCAATATATTTGGCTTACTGGTGATATTCCATTAGAATTGGCCCCAGTCAAACAGATAAACTGCATAGACCAAGGAATAAGAGTTGATAATATTATCCCTTCTTAATATTTGCCTTGTATCACAACCAGAAAATCTTTTAAACCAAATTATTTATCTTTAAAAATATATTCTGTGTTGAATTATTCATCAAGTATTTACCATTTACTGTAAAATATTGGAATCTACTGTATAATACTGGTCGTATCATTTAAAAATGACTTAATTTATACATTCAACAATATCTCATTTTCATCATCATTATATCAATCACCTTCAAAAATATAAAAATCATATTAGCTCCATATGAGTACAACAAATTCAACATCACAGCTGAGTAGCATGGAGGCTCAATATATCGTTTTATGTATAGAGGTACTTTATAGACTCCATAGCACCTCACCAGCTAAGGCACACTCCAATACCTCTACAACACCATTAGCTCTAATTCAGTGTATATTTCATTCCATCACCACCAACTGACCTCAGTGGCAACACATCTTAATTGCACTTGCAAATCCTGCAACACCACAAATTATGGGTTTTAGAAATTTGTTAAGTATAAGGCTCAAATTGACACTTTTTCGGGGCGACCACACATAAAACCATCCACCCCATATACCCATTCAAATATCTTGCTTGCAGGATGAATTCTTTTACTTTTCCAATTTCCAAACCAACTATATTATATTTGGTGTTGGTTTTTTAAAATTATACAGCTATTAACTGGTAATCCACACATTCTGAACTGATCATTTCCGGCCCTGTCATTGTGGAATGATGTGAACATGAAGCTAGTATAAGTTGCCTATTTATACGTCCATAAGCAATTCAGCACAATGACGCTGCCAGTTATGGGTTATTCTTTACCCTACCTTTAGGAGGGACAATGTATACTCCTGTTACTTGCATATATACTGTATTATTACTAATGGTTGATGATCAATTTGGCCAATATATCAATATGACATTTATAGCCAATGGTAAATGTAGGGTAGACAACATTGTTATTAATAAAGAAGAGGCCCCCAAAATGAGAATGCAGGGAAAAATGCATCATAAAAGCTCAAGATATTTATGTTTTCAACGGGCATAAAGCATCAAAAAGCAGGCTCACAATTAATTATTATATAAGCTTGTGAAAGAGGTAATTAACCAAATGGGACTTGCCATGCTAAGATCAGCACCAGTGACCAAAATATTAAGAAAATTGGCTTTTTAACATAATCATATTCTCCACATTGTAAGCTTTAAAAATATAGGTCATTTATGAGGATCGACTTACTATTGCCTAAGTCATGAGTAAAATCAGCAGCTTCTCAGTACTATTATTATGAGACATTTATATGCTAATTACTCAGTTTAATGATAGTACACTGGTTTTGGAATGGCAAGCCTCAAATATTAAAACATACTCTATTATTGTCAGACATTATTATAAATTTACCTATTGATCATGAGACCTAACTACCTGGATGGTTAGTAGATTGTACAAACCAAGTATTTAAATGGCTGATGTAGTAGCATTGGTGGTTGCAATCATGTTGATCACGTAATAATCATGGAAGTACATCAATACGCACACAGGTTGACCAATGATTAGAGAGATCCACACAGCTGAGTTGCCATATGCTCCGTGAAAGAATTGTGATGTAATATATTGAAAAGGAACCTGTGTAAGATCACTTAGATTTCAATTTCAAATTTCATTGCTTGCTTCAAATGCCATCAACATGGCCGGCGGAACTCGGGAAGATCGGAAAGAAATGCAAGTAAAGAAAGAGGTAAGAAGGAGAGGGAGGGGACAGAGAGTGTTTATCCCATCCCCAACCAATAAATTTTCATGTTGGCAGACCTGGGGTAGGGGTCAGGGGTCCTGATCCCCTTCTCCCTTGGGCAAAAACAAAATTTAAAAAAAAAAAAGAATTCTAGACCTACTTTGCAGGACCCATGAGCTGAATTTTTGTTGTTGTTACAGTAAGAAAATTATAAGTTCGGAAAGGAAAATTTACCTGACCGTTTTTAAGAGGGGGGAATGGGGTTTTTTGGAAAATGTTGACCCCCAAAATTTGAACCCAGATCCCCTGATTCATATTACCATTCACAGAATTTGGGGGTGACCCCCCCGCCTACTCCCAAATTTGAAAAATGTTCCGCCGGCTGTGATCACGGCATCTATAAGCTTTAAATTTCTTTTACGTATTCTCAGGTAAGAAATAATTGATAATTTAAATACAATATACTATGAAACAAAATATGATTTGGTTGTTCTTAATGTCATTGGTGTTACCATGGTAATCAGAGTTGTTGTTAGCTTTTGCTATGCTGCTGTGATGGCCATGTTTGACAATTTTTTTAATAGTATAAATTATATTGTGCTGATAATAAAAATGAAGTACAAAAGTTGAATTGAATTGAATTAAGTATTTTAGAGTCTTCCGAGTGTCTCCCCCCCCCCACGGCCCCCATTGTCAAACCACAACTTTATTATTGTAAACGATTCCATCAGTTGACAACAATTAGAACCTGAGGAAAATATTGCCACAATGGGATATGGCTTGTAATGAAGACATAATAGCATTGCAATAGAACCAAAATGTAAGATGACCTTTTAAAGCTGTGGTTGTCAAAATAGTATTTTTCTGTGATTGATTGAATGACAAAACTGATTGATATAAACTTACTTGTGCCATCATGCCAGCAAAAGCCCACAGTCTGAACATGTGCAATGGAACACTCACAAGGTACTGTAAACAAGCAAAATATACATAATAATACTGTATATATAATTTCTGATACTATCTTGAAGGATTCATTGATTTTATGTCAACATCATTATGAATGAGTCATTTTAATTTACATAATCACCATTATAATGCACTATAGGTCTACCAATCTTATTTGTATAATTATAGTACATGCAAGATCTTCTCAGACTTTGCTCATCCACTTGTTCCTGAGCACTCAGATCAACTACAAGTTCATCAACTTTGTTTGTTCCTGGGTGGCGTTTGAAAACATATGGTAAGAGATCATTTCGTGTTGTGGCTCCAAAAATGTGAAATGCACTACCTGTTGAAGTTCGTGAATCTGCATCAACTGACACTTTTAAGAAGTGACTCAAAACTTTTCTATTTGCCTCTTTACAACTACTTTTTTCTTCATTTTTTTCAAATTCTCTGTTTCACCTCGCTAGCTAGTGTTGTTTGGTCCAGGTTAGAAGGCACCTGATCCCTGAAAAGATCAAGACTTAACCAATGCTAACCAGAGTACATAACCACAGATCTTCGGTTGGCAGTGAAGGTGTAACCCCATACTTCGGTTTGGGTGCTAGCTTGGTGTTTATTGTTTTTTTTTCTTGCTTTTTTCTTTGTTTTCTTGACTAAAATATAGTTGAGCGCATAGAGACCTTGTTTATTTGCGCTATATAATTCCATCTATTATTATTATTACAATTAGGCCTATATGAAATTGGTGCTACCTTGTTTAAAAATTTCTTTATCAGCCCCTGTTATTTTTCACATTATTTTTATTATTGTTATTATTATTATCATCATCATTATTATTATTATTATTAATTACTTAAATTACCCTTGCAATAATTGTCATCATCATTATTATTAATATAAACTGTCAATATGAGTCTTTTTGGTGTGAAGTTGTTTTGATAGTCATGATTAGAATCCAGGACAATGGATTAAAATGAGCATTTAAAGCTCTTAATCTACAACTCCATCCAGTGGTCCCAAGCCTCCTGTTGGTCACAGGGTATCCAAGAAATCAAGATGGCCTCTTGCACTTCCAAAAGAAAGCAAAAATCTCTTGGAAACCAATTAATTCATTATATTTACTACTGTATTATCAATTCGTCACCATTTTCATGAAGAGACACAAACTTCAATTTTGACCAAAAAAAATGTTTTGAGAAAAACATGTATGAAGTGGACTACTTCACAAATTCATAAATTTCACTATCAAGATAACAAAATTAAACTTTTTTTTTTCTACATATGCTTAAAGATAAAGAATTAAACAATTCAAATGTTCAATTTATTTTTCTTTTCTTAACTTTAATTAACCTGTTAATTGGTGTGTGAAGATTGTGTCTCTTTGTGAAAACGGTACACGCTCCCGTTGTTAAGGCACAAACTTGCACAAACTGTATTTTAGCTATCGTTTAACTGTTGTAGTCAAGGGCGAAAACACTCCGCATGCACCTTTTTAATAACCAACTGAAAGTTTGTCTGTTCGTGAAAACGAAAAGTCCATTTTTCCCAGAAGTGGCTTCTTCCAACTTGAGACCCCTATCTATCTGACTGGAATGAAATGAACATGAATGTAGACTAACCTCATGAAAGATAGCTGATAACAAAAAGACAGCAATGGCAGCCTGGATAGCAGAATAGCCTCTCCTCCTCATGGGTGCATATATGTGTCTGAGAGGAAAAAAAAGCAATTATGTAAAAGTCATCTAATGGATAATATATATTTGTTTAAAATGAAATGTCTATGATAGTTTACCAATAAGTTACAGTACTTCATGATTTTCCACCATGGTTTAACTTTCGATGGCCAAATTCAAATGAATCAAGTTCTTTCTATTGTTTGGTTTCTGGTGGTAACATACCTACAATGGAATCAGTATCCCATATTATATTTTCTTGTTCATAAATGCAAAGCAGACACCCACCAGAAGAATCATGGATTACATCACATTTTTCTTAAAAACAATACAAATAAGGATTATAAGAATTCTCAGAGTTTAAAATATAAATTAATGAAGAATTATAAGATGCAGAAATTAACTTGCTGAACCTAATTCCTCCATGTTTTTAGTAAAGGTACCATACCAAGTTGAACCATTTTTGCATATTTGTAATCAACACAAAGCAGAAACCTACCAGGCAAAACTCATGGATCACATACAAATTACATTTAAACAATGTGTTAAAGAGTTAAGAGTGCTAGCAGACATTAGAAAATAAATAAATGCAACAAGTATAAGATATGCAGACACTAACATTAAACAAGAAACAAGTCATAGTTATTGCTTAACTAAAAAAAATTAGCTAATAAGGGCTGTGATATTATGGACAGGAATTCTGTCCGCAGCACCCAGTTTTCACATTTGCGTTAACGCTTTTACAATTGATAGTTAGTGATAGCAAGCATACTGGACTTTAGCAAGCAATTTAGTCACATCTCTCTGGGCAGATGATGTGCCTAGGCTTGAAGATGTAACAATGTTTGGTCTCCAAATTGACAGTTTTGGGTATGCCTTCGCTTGCTGACATCAGTACTACTGTCTACCATGATTCTCACAATTGAATCTACAAAATCACTCGAGCTTCATGGAAGTACTACATATATCTCAATGTGGTTGGCTTACATTTTCATACATCTTGTAGACACGTTTTGTCACAAAAAAACTACAAATGCCGTAATTATAGTAAAATATCACTTTGCTTGATGATGGGCAAAAAGCTTAGAAGCATATAAACACTGCACAATATGGTGTATTTTTATAGCGCACATCTTATGTACTTAACATCTCTATGTACTTAACAATTCTTATCAATTTTTTTTATTAATACAGCTAAGTCGAATCCAAAATGCCATTGAAAAATTGTTTGACTTAGATAAAATTCGTCTTACAGATTGTTAATTAATGGAAAACATAACAATTTGGCATGGAAACTAAGATGGACTTAGAAATTATTCAAGTTAGGCAAAGTCGAATTTAGCAAGTTCAACTGTATTATCACAATTACCACCACCACCATATATTTCCAAATCACTTGATGGGGAGCCACTGCATATAGACACTTTGTTTGATTTTAGCAAAGCATTTACTAAGGCTAATCACACTAGAAAGTTGTATCATTATGGTATACTGTACAGGGTAAAGTATCAAATTGGTTCCTCCCTATTCTATCAGGTGGGGTTCCTAGTCTGTACAGCATTTGAGTTTCGTCTTGGGGGCAATACTGTTAAACCTCTATGTCCATCGCCTCCATTTGGAATAGGTGCCTCTCTTCTGCAAAATGCCAATGACTCTCTCCTGTAATAAGATCACCAGATGATGAATGTGCTCTACAAATGATTTCTTTTTGTTAGTATAGTTTCTAGCACCAACAATGTGCCAATATAAATTAATCACTTTTTAAATGGCAATCCACAAGACAAATCACTATACAAGATGCTATACAATAAAGTTTTTCATTTTTTATTAAGACATCACTGCAACTGATGAAGCCAGCATAAACTGCTGACGTAAGCTTGTGTACTAAATAATTATACACTTCCCTACGTAAGAACAGGTTATAAAACCTTTAAATTCTTCACCCTCACCACAGTAAGAACATACACTAAAATATTTATGGAGTAAAATGACAAATAACAAATTAAGATGATTTCTGGTCTCTGTTTTTGAAGATGGCATAGTGTCTGGTTTGTGCAATCTTATTTTTCCATTTTGCAAGTTTTATAATCAAAAGTTTTACATTTTCACTTCAACATTATCGTCAACTCACACCAACACTTCGGATTTTAGGCTTTGAAATACGATTGACAACAAAAGAATAGTATTTCAATTTTTTCTTATATCCCTTTTGTTTGTTTATTATTGTACTTATTTTATTGTCGCACCCGAGAACAACTCAGTACTTTTCCACGTCAGGTATGGCAAAATTATACCTATACATGTTTCTCCTGACGCAAATCCAGTTATTGTCTATTCCATCACGACAATAACAATTACTATTATTTTATTGTTACCTGATATTCCCACCATAAAACAATAACTTCAATATACAATACCATAACACTCTTTAGTGCCTCCACCCTACCTGGGGTTTTAGGTAGTAATGTATCAGAACCAAAACCACAATATCATTTTAAAAAAACTTGTACCTTTTGGCCCACCTGTGGACAGGTATGTTCCAATTCTTCCAGAAATAGTCAACTGTTTCAGAATTCCTAAGAAAAATATATGTTACAATTTTAATACAGTTTTATGTATTACTTTATTTACTACTAGTACTAACAATAAAAACAAAATAATAAAAATAATAATAGAAATAATAATCTATACTATAAAGCACAATGACCTGAATTTTGTTACCTTAAAATGCCCTTAAACCGCTGAAGGGATTGAAATGAAATTTGGTACACTTATAGAGATCATTTAAACACATTATTTCATACACTACTGTATATGCATAAAAAAAAATCCGACATAGGGCAGTGTTAAATGATATATCTCTATATTAAACTATGGTAGGCCTTGGTGTCATCTACATTTGGGTTATAATTTTCTTGCACTTGAAACTAGCACATTTTAAAACCTAGAACTAAAATCCAGAATCCGAAGAAAAAAAATTAATTGATATGTTGTACAAATAAATTTTCTAAGATATTGTAGGGTCAGATTTTTAAAGAAAAATTGAAAACAGCTAATAAAATACACATTTTTGAGGTTTTGTAATTAAATGTTTTATACTGTATGCCAATAATAATTTTTTTGGTTATATTTTCTACTACAAGGTTGATTTTTACACTACACTCGTCAATATTGAAGATTTTAAATAAGAACTAAATTTAGTTCGGTTTGTTACCACACCCAGCTGCTGCAAATAATGGAAAATAAATTTTTTTTTTATCTTTGACCTCCACTCAATCAAATTTCATCACAAAAACATTTTTTACATTTAAAATATCTAAAAAAAAAGATTTTAAAAATTTGTAAAAATTAAAACTTGGTGGAGCTAATTACATGGGGTGTAAATTATATAAAAAAAAAGTGTTGCTTTTCAGCCTTCGTAGAGGACATATTGATGCACTTTGACCTAAACAAAAATGTTGGAACGTCTGACCTAAGTGGATGTAACACTGCTAGTCTACTTGAGAAAGCAAACGAATCATTCGCGAGACATAGTGAGTAAATAATATTTTCTCTGTTTGAATCAACAAAAAAGAAAATCTAAATAAATTACATTATTGGAGCCAAATGAAATTATTGCAAATCAATAATAAAGGTTAGAAGTCACTATGGTACTAAAGCAAAAATCCATTGAACCATGGTCATGTAATCAGTTTAAAAATGTTGCAGTTGAAACTGTTACCATATGTAGAGTTGCTATCTACAAAACCAAATCAAGGTAATCAATGCTTCAATAGAAAATTATGACATGATGCTGTACTGTTGTATTGCCATTTCAGTACATGGTGAACAACTTACCACCAATCTCTGTAGAACTCTCTATCTGCAAAACAAATCAGTTCCCCAATCAAATTAAGTAACGAGTGGAAGAAACAGTAGAAAAACAGGAGCCAGATAAAGTGATTTGGAATCTGTAAAAAAGAAAATCATAAAAAAATTACATATCCTTAAATTTCATTTTTTTTTTAAATTTCCATTTTCTATTGTATACAATAAGAAAATCACATTTTAGTCCAGTTCCTAATGTACTTTTGTTAATTGTTTGTGAAGTGAAAATTATATTATATTGCAAAGAGAATAATGCACTGATTATGAAAACTAATGTTTACATATTTTCACAAGAGATTAAAGGTGCCCATATTGGATTTTAAAATGGGCACCTATATAAACATGTGTTAATATCTTTCAACCACTGGTTTTGGTTTAAGTTTTGAGTTGCTAATATATATGCTTCTATTTGCTCTAAAGCTTTCTCCAAACTAAATAATTGTATGTCACAAATTACTGTGATATGCCCATATTTGGGTGTAATATGACATAACCATTGCCATATATGGGCACATCAAACAAATTTTTCACAAAATTTGATAGTGTGGACAGAGCTTAATAAAATATTGTTTTCTGAAAAATGACACGAGTAACATATTTGACCTCTGACCCTAGCTATTTTCACTGTCCATACCTCTATAACGGTTGGTCATACAAACTTCATTTTTTCTCAAATTGTTCATAATATACAGTTTCTATTTGCTCTAATGAAATATTTTCGTCATGGCTGAAAGTACCATATTTTACCTTTCACCCTAGTTACCAAAGATTATCCATACATCTACATAACTGTTGGTCATACAGATTTGATTTTGGTCTAAAATTGTTCATACAGGTTTCTATTTGCTCTAATTGAACTTATTCCTCAAACAGGACTGTCTTCTCAATTGAACAAACCATTAATTACAACATTTTGCAGACATCTGTATTTTCTGATTATAGAAAAAATAATCTTTGTATGAATTGCTATTTAGTATTCCAACCAGTGTTTAACCTGAATAGTTATCAAAACTTACAGCAAGTTTTAGAATCCTTTCAACCATTCTTTTAAGATCCATCTCCTAAAAAAAACATAAAATATTACATTTATATTTATGTGAACATTCAAAGATAGCTTGATTTAAATAATTTTTAGTCTCTTTTTTTGAGTTACAAACATTTAGAACACGTCTTTACTATTGTACCATACATACAATACACAAAACAAAAAAACAATTTTATAGACGGATTGTCGAACTATTAAGAATGTTTTTAAAACACAAATATATTTTCTAGGCTGTTTTCATTTTAACTCACATTAAATGGTTTGACAGCATTCATAACAGTTGGAACAATCCACTGCTGAACCAATCCCAGCATTAACTGGATCAAAAACACCTGTACAGATAAAATTCATTCTTGAAATTAGTTCAGCATTATATCAGTTAAAATCATCCTAACTTGCCCATTTTGAAGTAACATAAAAGTTACAAACTTGAACAAAGAAATTAGTGTATTAAAAAATGTCTACCCATCAGTTTACAGCGAAAAATGATAGAAACACTTCCAGTCACTGAAGTGTTTTATTATTTTTATTATAATTTTTTGGTTTAAAAATTAGGGTACACATTTTTAAATTCAAAAATGTTATGCCAAGTTAATAATTTGTATAGTATTGCAATATGAGCAAGTTTATTTCAAAATTATTTTTTATGATTTTTGACATTAGCAAGAATAATAATAATAATAATTGAGAATTTATATGGTGCAAATTATAAAACAATATTAAAATGAAATGTTTCCTTAAAAAATAATATTTTGATGTTAACTTTGAAAGTAGATATTGTAGAGGATTGCTTACACTGTAATGGTAGAGGTCGAAAATCTGAAAGATCTGTTGCCAAAGTGCAATATTACAGAGGTGGAATTTGACAGATTTGGTTATTTGACTGATATTGTTAGTCATGGTGAGATTTTCATCAAGATTTTTAACAATGGATGAAAAATAAATAATGGAGTTATGAATTAATATTAAAGATATATTGATATTAGATTTAATGTTATTTGAACCAAAAATGATGAATTGTGATTTGTCACCATTTAAATGGAGCATGTTGATGGATAATCATGAGTGAATTTTTGGAAATGCAGTTTCTGAAATATATTTTCTGTATATATCACTGTGACTGTAGTTTTGTGCATGGGCCTATTTATTGGCCTTTAAATCCTTGATGTCAAATCAAGTTTGTAACATAGTCGCTCGGTGGCTCTTTTATACCTATGCACAACCTGACTTTCCATTATCAAAAACGTGTTAGCTGATGAAAAGCAAATCTGTTGTTCAGAATACTACTTCTGAGATTCACCCTTTTATTTGTTTTAAAATAGATCATACTCACAATTTCAATGATTCTTCTGATAACAAAACGCTTTCTGATTCTTGCTGAGCGGGGAAAATTCAGCTCATAACAGAGGGTGGGAGCACAGAGGAAGTAATACATATCTGAAAATCAAGATGGCAATATACTGAATCCTTTCTGGAATTTTAAAAAAATAGATTTTTAAGAAAAGCATTCTCTACACTTCAACTTTACCAACAAATTTTCTGCTACATATACCTCATATTGTTTAATTATAATAATATAATTAATTCAACTTGTTTTTCTTGTTACAACAGGGTAATAAAGAAACCACATACTTTTTCTACAATTTTTTTTCCATTCTCATCCAACAATGATTAACTCATCAATTACAGAATGGACAATGCTGTATAAACCAAGTCTCTATATGAGGCTTAGGGAGTGCAGTTGTTTAGCGACGCGAAAGCGTCCTGCTGTTACAGGAATTGAACCAAAGACCCTGGGATTAGAAGGCAAGCACCTTAACCACTAAGCTACATAACTCAAGGGAGTTAGAGAAATCTAAAACAAGCATTCATTTAGTCATGATTTAATTACACATTATATTGATAATACAAAGCACATCTGTCGATAAATAAATTGGTTATAAATTCATTATTCTCTTGAAATACTGAAATAAAGAGAAGTTGAACTTAGCATTTGCAATTTCAGTTACCGGTATTTGAATATAGAGTATGAAGAGTTTGAAGAATGAGACAGACTTACCTTTTAAGTTGATATTATCTGGATATTTGACTACTGTTGAATCAACTTTTGGAATGTCACCATTCACTAAAAGAAAATGTAACAACAATAAATTCATGAAAACTAATTATTACCCCAGAAACATAAATTAAACACAATAATAAGGCATTAGTGGTAGCACTGAACTGTGAAGATCAGTACAAAACAATGGTCCTTCATTCAAATGTAGTGCTGTTCCAATCCAAGTTACACAAGTGTAGTCTTTGGATAAGATGTTTAAAGCCATTTTCCCATGTGCATTATAGCCAATGTGCATGTTTAAAGAATGCAGTACACTCTTCAGAAAAGAGTAGAGGATTCTCCTTGGTTTACTGTCCAATGCACCACCAAAAGGCCCCAACTGAAACCAAGTCGCCAACATTTGTTGGGATATCATTTGTTACTCTTGTCTGTCCAAACTAACATTGATAAGTTGCGATAGATTCATTGAAATACTCATCGAGATGTGGTTTTCAGAACCAATTAGATATATCTTCAGATAAAAATACCGAATTTGATACAACACATTTATTAAAAATGGTGAAAATACTAGTTTTGTATGCATGACGCAATCATCAATTGAGTTCTATTAAAAACCATCTTTTGCAAATGTGTAGTTCGGCAGCACCAAAGCGATTTGATAACGGACAAGAGTGTGTGTGTGTGGCGAGAGATTGGTATTGGATGATGAGCGCAACATTCATTAAAATGCAAATATGTATTTTGGCAACAACAGATATAACGATATAATTTTGATGCACCAGAACCTAAATTTTGTATGACTACTACTTTAATACATACATTTATCAAAGTGTCTCAAATAAACTGATTGACGTGGTTGCTCTTTGATGACTGACATGTTCAGCAACCACGTGATCGTAAAGAAGAGAAGATGACGAAAGGCATATTGAGTGACCACATGATCATCCAGAAGATGAGAGACCAGGCGTGCATGTTAATAACAACCTTCCTAATCTTCTCTTTTTCTTGCACTTTCAAATTTTAATACGAAGCAACGAACGTCCATTGTTTGATTGTACATTGGTCGGATGTATTGTTAACTTTTAAATACTTTAGGCCTAAGTCCCCTGAGGTGAAATCTCCAATATGAAATCCCAATAGAAATTACAGTACCAGCCAAATTTAAAGTCTTTGCTTAAAATATAGGAATGGTATTGGTATTATTAATAATTTATTTTTTTATTTATTATTTTATAGTCCTTATCCAAGAAGACAAGTTACACCACCAGAATCATAGGTGAGCATGCCACTCGAACCACCGCTGATATTATAGTTGCAACTCCCCTGCTTGAACCACTTGGCCAATATTATTTATTGAATTGATGATTAAGGTTTTTCATAAAAATCATTTAAAAAAAACATTTCAATGTTAATTAAAATCATTATGTCGAGAAGGATTCCTTGAAATAATATTGATGAGCAGGTACCTACCATCATTTTGTTCTTTCTCAGCAAGGTCTTTTTCTTTTAACATTTTCTTTAATCGGGGTGCAGGTGTACTGGCTCCTCTCTTACGACGCCATTTGGTGCGTTTGGCTTCACGGCACCATTTGTTGACAATATGGTATGAGATAAGCTTCAAGAATGCCTGGGTATATATGCCAAGTGCAGCGAATGAGCCAACTAAGAGAAGCATACCAATGTTAATTACAATTACTTGACTTTGTATTGATTTTTGTATTTCAAAATTTACAATATTATACTATTTATCTAATTATTATTACCATTAACTATTCTTTATACAGAGAATATTTAGTAATCATTGACAAGCTAATGAACGCAGACAAGGGCTTATTAACTTAGTTTCTGTGACAAAGCTTTCGTGAGGATGCCACTTAAGCATAACTGCTTAAGAAACCATTTGCACTGGTTGCAAAATATTGAAAATTGTAAGTGATAATTTGAATTTTGAGTTTGAACATTTTCTAATACATTGTAACATGTATATTAACTCAGCTATTGCTGTGACAAGGCTAATCCTGAGGGCATCATTTACAGCTACTGTACCTGCTTTAGAAACCACTTGCACTGGTTACAAAACATTGAAAATTTTAAATGATAATTTCAATTTTGAGCTGGAACATATTACCTAATACATTGTAACTTGTAATTCTTATAAATTTCTTCGAAAACATTAAAGATATTTTTAAAATTACATTGTTGTGTTATTTCTGGCAATTCTGTGACTGAGAGAGGCAAACTTAGTTTCTCAGTGGATTTGACTTCTACAAATTTACATAACAAAATAAAAATTGTTTAAAAACCTATTTTTTTTTTTTGTAAATTCATCATAGTGCATTTATGAACTACTTGCAATGAAAGCTCTGATTATATTGAATTGAAGGATGGACAGTAAAACTACAATTAATTATACAGAAGGTCATCTTAGAAGTCAAATGTCAACATATGTGGTTCTCACCTGGATTTGGTCTAAAAATCGTAATAACAATAACTGGACATATCACAATGGTTAGAATGTTTAGAGTCTTTAGGATAAATCCGAGATGTTCTGAAATTATATCCTGTTATACACAAAATAAAAGTTTGTATTGAAATTAGGCATTGTATTAATCAATTCAAAGTACAATATGTTCTGAGAAATGATAAAGATGAATGCCTTCCAATTCCAAGCTGCAGAGGTCATGAGACCTGATAACTCACTTCCAGAGCCCAATAATGAGACTTAAGCTGGGCACACATTGTGCAAGCAGTCATCGGCCATCATGATTCCATCAAGGATACAACGTGACAGGTAGTTTGCAAAGAATGTATTTTTTATGACAATTCGCTCAGTCACCCCCCCCCAAAAATCAGTAGGCAGCATTATGTCATATTATACTATTTTTAAATAATTATTATTATTATTGGAATATAGGTAAGATCAAGTAAAGAAATTAAAACTAAATCCTTACTCTATATGTTAGACAGGGATTTACTGTAAATCTGATATTCCACACATGCAACTAATATCAATGAATACAGAATCAAAATAGAGCACATTACACTTGTTGTAAGCGTAACCAAATGATACTCCCTTCTACACAGATATGAGAGGAGTTTGGTGAGTTAAGTAGTACCTAGCAGTTTGTTTATCTGTGTTCCAGAAGTAACAATTCCTTCATAGAGGGCAACAGTTCCTATTTTTAGAAATGAATGCATCCTAATATCATGCGTGGGGTGCACTTCCCTAATACAGCCGAATGCAGCAGACACACTTTATGACAACGATGGGGAAGTCCATTGTTACCAGGGGAGTGACGTATTTACAAACAGGACTGTCCTCTCTTTCGCGCACAGTATAACACTTTTAGGTACGAATACAAGATGTGTAACTTACATACACTACAATATTCAATTTTAGTTATTACTTGTACATGACAAGGCCAAGAAACATATATAAAATGAAAAAAATATATTTGGGTTTATATTTTCTAGAAGCTACATCACCCACAAAATTAGATAAGTTGTGAAATAATGCCAAGTATTGTATTGTCTTTCAGCATCTACAGTCGTTTTTTTTTTCTTTTTTTAAGTAGACAAGACAATCAAACATCTTGACACCATATATAAATTTATACAGATAATAATAGTCACATTGTTTGAACTTTGAAGGCTTGCGAGGCAAAATATTAGTAAATTAAATGCTAGTGGTACATCACATAGACAGTTCTGAAAAGATCTGTTGTTTTTGTTGAGAATGTCCCGACGTTTTGATTGAGTTACTTCAATGGCCATCATCAGAAGAATAATATCTGCAGAGTCCAAGCAGGGAAATACTGTACATATATGATTTGAAAGTTAGGCTCACTCAAAACATCGAGACATTCTCAACAAGGACAACAGTTCTTTTCAGAACTATCTACCTGGTGTACCGCAAGCATTTACTTTAATCTACAGGGTTCGAATTTCTTCAATATGCCCCATCAGCAAATTATTGAGGTGGGTTGTGGCTTTACGACAGCAATTTATTCTTCTACAGCAACAAGCTTCTTAAATTGTTTTAAGAACAGGCCTATTCTATAAAAGTACATTCATTACTAGGCCTGGATCAGGTAACTCGGCAGCAAAAATTGCTGTCGAGCCTGGGATTTACAACAGCAGTGGGGGGCCCTTTCTTCAGCAATTGCTGTGGGGAAATTCAAACCCTTAGTTATGGTACATATTTTACAAATGATTCATCAAACATTAATTAATAAAAATTAATTAATCAACTTACTTTTGATAGCAATTTTTCAATGCCAAGTGAAATGAAGACAAAACCATTAAGTACTGTTGAGATAATGATTTTTGAAAAGTATTTTGAATATTTCTCAGGTAAATTTTCAACTAAAACTTGACTGCATCATCACAAATTATAATTTTTTCCTTATGTCTCATCAAGGATTGACTTCAAAATATTTTTTTTTCTTATTACATATAGTTTTATAGATTTGTAAGGCAAACGAAATTGAACCTTGTCAAGTAACATTGAAAAATGCCTGTTGGTCGGTAATACCACACAGATTTTGAACTATATAAATATCAGTCTGATAGCATCGAAATACAGTCTGCAGCTGCACAGATTTGAAGAAAGAAAGATGAGGGCGTCCAAAAATCATGAAAAACGAAGGGCACACTTCCGAAAGAAAATTGTATCAGCTATACCATACTGAAACTTCTATTATAGTACTTTTATACAAAAGCATGGGGTTATGTTAATCAAGTCAAGTCATTTCATTAGAAATAAAAATTGTTGTAGTAGTACTTCAATTTTACTTGAGATGTACAAGTCTTTGAATTAAATTGCTGCAAAAAGAATTGTGCCCGTAAACAGATTAATTTGAGATTGACTGTTGATACTCACCACATATCAGTGATAAATTAGGCCAGCTATATGGATTTTTTAAAAATACTGAAATCCAAGAGATTGGATCCACCAAAATGCCATATCTTTTAAGAGAAAATAACATCAAGTACTGTAATCATATGTGTCATATCATTTTCTATTGTCAAATCAACAAGTTGCTGGGCCACGGTGGAGATTAATTTGCTCGCTAGAGACGCTGTTTGGGATTCTCTGATTTACATCATATGGGTATTAGTGGTGGGTGGATTGGACTGGATTGGATTTATTGGTTGCAAACACCAAGGATAGCCCATGATAGTTTACAAGACTTATTTCCAGTGGGGTCCTTCTGGTGGTAATTGGGCAGTACACAGGAAGACAATCCCCTACTCTTTCCAAAGAGTGTACTGTATTGGCCATAAATGCACACAGGACCAACGGCTTAAATGCCTCATCTGAAAGACGGTGCACTATTGTAACTTTTATTTCGGTCCTTCAGCTGAACACAAGTTGAGGCAGCAATGGGAATTAAACCGGGAACCTAGAGATCTCCACGGTTCAACACACTTACAGTGGTTACCACCAGATTAGCCAACTGAGCTAAGCTGCTCTCTCTTTAAGTGCTACTGCGCTAATTACACTGTGGCAACACATAAGCATAACATGAATGCAATGACCAGGGACCAGGGACCAGAGAATTTTGTACCTGCAGGAAGGTCCTACATAAACAACCAAAAATAAAAATAATGTAAATTACAGCATTCTGAGCACTATCATATCATCAACCCATTCACTTGAATAGAATCATTCATGGATAATCGTTTAGTTGGTTGAAATCTGGTATACCCACAGGCCCGTAGCCAGGGGGGGTTTTTATGGTTCGGGCGAACCCCCCTTTTCTAGCGAACCCCCCTGTTTTCTAGCGAACCCCCTCGAATTTTTGAATGAGTCCCACCCGTTTTTAAATTGTAGCCTGCATTACAAGCCTACATTCACAGGAATTGTCAGCTTCAGAAGTTCGGAGATTTAAATTAAAACGCAATTCCTTTACGATGGCACACATAAGGATGGCAAACATCGATAAAAACACGGCTGCCGTCTCAACTTTCACTGGCCTTTGGCTGAATGTTTGTAAGAAATGTACCAACCGGTAACGAAACCGTTTTGTCTCTTATACACATCTAGATGTGTATAAGAGACAGCTCTTTAAGTGCTACTGCGCTAATTACACTGTGGCAACACATAAGCATAACATGAATGCAATGACCAGGGACCAGGGACCAGAGAATTTTGTACCTGCAGGAAGGTCCTACATAAACAACCAAAAATAAAAATAATGTAAATTACAGCATTCTGAGCACTATCATATCATCAACCCATTCACTTGAATAGAATCATTCATGGATAATCGTTTAGTTGGTTGAAATCTGGTACACCCAGTTTTTGCAGGATTCAAAATTAGCAATAATTGGATCAACTTTCATTAAAATTCATTCTATTGAACCATACCACTTACTTGATAAGATTTTCCAACACCAGACGTGTATTCGACATTGCCTGCAAACAAATCAAATTTTTTAGTTAGAACATTGATTTTATATTTCATGGTGATGATTATTACAATAATAATGATGGCGGTATTTGTGATGATAATTATGATAAATGATAAAATACATGATGATGGCAGCAATGATAATGGTGTTGTGCCAACAACAATAATGATGATGCAGTGTTTAAGCTGTCATTAGCCAAATAGCCAAATCCTTAATACAAGCTGAATTTTGCTAAATATTTTCTTTCAAAATTAGCCAAAAAGTTAATGGAATTGAAGTTATTATTGCTTATATTCTTTAGTTTTGTCTAATCAAATTTCTGTTTGGCAAATTATTTTCATACCAAATTAGCCAAATTGCAAAATATTATTTTTGGCCAGCTTAAACTCTGATGATGATGATGACAATAATGATATGAACAACTGTAATGCTGTGTACAGCTTACCAAGAGAATGATGCATAAGTTGAGGAAGCCACGGTAATTGTCAAATCCACTGCCACTGCTCAGCAGTGAGTCTTGGGGTTTATGAAGGCTGTGAATCAAAAAGTCCACAATATGAAATTATTTTACTCTACTTGCTATAACACCAGTGGTACTGAGTACAATAAGAATTTGAATGCTTTCCTAATGAATTATTTCTTCAATACCTCAATCTGTCTATAAAATCAGATGCTCCACGACAAAAAATATACACTCACGGAATGTCTGGCTGCTTCTTTCTTTCCTGTTCCTCTTGTCTGACAGCATCGTCTATTTCGGTTGCAGAACCAACACGTCGCAGTTTGCTGCCTGAACGCTTACGATGCCGAAGATTTCGTTCACTTGTATCAACCTCTGAATCAGAAGCTGCCATATTTCTATGATCAGAATCATAAATTGAATTAGAGTTAATCAATTTGGAAGATACAAAAAGCACACTGACTTACCTACAAAAATAAATTCAGAAGCTATTTGTTAATTAACAGTTAAAGTTAAAGCCTAGTCTATAGTTTTTGAAATTCGGGAGAACTTGAACAAATTTGAGAGACCAGGAGATAGCATGTAAATTCAGGAGGGTTGGAACTTTGATACTGAACTGTGTGTAATTTACTTCAATCATATTAGAGAAAAAGGATGCAAAAACTGAGCAATAATTACAATTCATTTTAATAAATTATTTTATTTCATAACCCTGATGACTTGTGGCCAAGATGACTAGTGGCTGAGCTTACTTGTGGCCAAGCCAGCTTGTGGCAGAGTTGGCTTGTGGCAGAGTTGACTTGTGGCCAAGTTTACTGTGGCTGAGTTGGCTTGTGGCAGAGTTGACCTGCTTCCACTGGGTTAGCCTAGCCTAGCAGAAAGTTGGTAGCGGCCTAGGCCTAGTACTTGGGAACTTGTGTGGTTTGCACCTTGACTTAAGTAACACTCGGTCTCGCCTTACTACTACTAGTTACAGTATTACAGGATTTATACCCATTGGAGTAGGCCTACAGAGGCCAGGCCCCGGATAAGGCCCAGGTCCTAGGTAGGCCTAGTTAATCCTAAGGTCATCTGGGAAATGGCCTGGATCTGGTCAATGATTTTTTGACGACTGGCCTAGGAGAGGCCCCTAGGCCTAGGCCTAGGTCTACTTGTTGTTTCCAGGAGAGTCTTAGCCTAGTATTTTCTTTCTCTATGGCCTAGTGTGTAATTTCTGATTACAGTAGTATTTAATTTCCACAATCTACCTTCAGTGAAACGTTTCAATTCAAGTGCACTATTTAATTCAACGCCGTGGCTAGAGATACGGTACCGTATTTCTACTTCAATTTGCTAAAGGTACGGTAAATGGCATTACGTCACCATCACCCAATGAAGTGCCAGAATGTGCGTGACGTCATTTTTCAAGACTGGCATTATTTCACTCTGCCTGCGATGAGCGGTGAAACGAGAATGATGTACAGTTGGGAAACTATATAGAACATAAAAAATTACAATATTGTTTGACTTAGTACTGTTATCGATAAATAGGCTTATGGTTCCATTTAGTAAAGAGTTTCATTTAGCTAGGCCTATTTATAACCATTATCAAACAAGGACTGATTCCACCAAACTCTTGGCATGCTTCTAGGCCTTGCTTAAATTCTTCGCTTGGCGAAAAATCTAAGCAAGCCTGCTCGGCCTTGCTTGGATTCTGCTTTTTTTTCTGATGACATTGATCCATGGAGTTAAAAAATAATTATAACTCCATGATTGATCTGAGTGGCATAGGCCTATATCAGTCATTAACTTAGCCTAGTTCCTCCATCATCACAACGTCTGAACTTATAATCCCTACATCCCAAGGTTTAGTCCAAAAAGTTCGAAATAATACCACGCTTTACAATCCCATCAAAATATTCATACAATTTGAATGCACAAAACTTTTCGTAGGGCTAGACTTCGTCACTGTTATGGTACAGAATCTAGGCCTAGATCGAGAGAATAAGTTTCCCCTTTGTGATTATTACAATTGAGTCAAATTTTTCCAATAATTTTGATGCAGACCTTAATACTGTCATAGAAAAATAGGCGTACCACTCAATAATAAAGTCATGTCATTATAAAAAAATTAGGCTAGGCTTATGCTTATGCTATCATGGTTAACGTGTATTCGGGAATCTAAGAAGCAATATTTTTCAGTGGGCGTGGCCACCGAAAATAAATTCCACGCCCCCTCATATTTTGGTCGCGCTCGTCATGGATCTCGTCCTCTGATCATTTCTTCTAAAAGATTTAGACATAAAGAGATCTAGCATTTTGTCATGTGATCATCTCTTCTGTAAAATGTACATGAGGAGATCCAGGATCGCAACATTTTATCTTCTTTCCTACAGGATGTAGACATGACGAGATAATTATCTGGACATCTGGAAGGTCACTATAAGCTTCCGTCATGGCGAGCAGGGTTGCCAGATGGTCGCCCTGTCTCTTATCCACACCTAGATGTGTATCCGAGATGGGCAATAAATCTTTTCCTCTATTTTAAACTTCCTAAATTAAAGGGTGACGGGCTGAGGATGCCCCCGGCGCTATGTAGGCTCGAACTCCCCCCCCCCCCCCCCCCCATTTTGATATCTGGATCCGCCCTCGATGGATCCATATTTGCGATTTGGATTAAGGATGATGTACTGTTGTCTTTGTAAATTCTAAAATGATGATAATAATGAAATATTGTTTGAAGGTTCATGTTGAAGTAATGCTGACGGTACAGCGTAGCCTAGATAGGCCTAGTTCTGAAAAGATTTTTTTTTTAGAATGTCTCATTTGTTTGTTACTATCCAGGAAAGCAAACATATGAAGTTCAGATATATTTGATATAACAATTAAAATAACGCAACAAAACACAAAAGCCTTTATTTTCAAGGATGACGGTACAGCGTAGCCTAGATAGGCCTAGTTCTGAAAAGATTTTTTTTTTTAGAATGTCTCATTTGTTTGTTGATAAATGTAAGCCTACTATCCAGGAAAGCAAACATATGAAGTTCAGATATATTTGATATAACAATTAAAATAACGCAACAAAACACAAAAGCCTTTATTTTCAAGGATCATTAAAAGTTATATATATAAAACTACTGTCTTGTACTCTTGACTTTTCACTACTGGGAACTGCAAGAAAAAAGAACATTGTTTTTGAATAACCACATACTGTAAAATTATACTCAAACTAATTAAAATTTCTGAAACAATAACAATTGTAAAACTTAAATAATAATCATACTGAAAAATACAAAAAAGTATTATGTATAGTCAAGGATCGTAAAAAAGACAAAACAAATCATAATAAAACGCACAAAAAAAGCTCTATAAAAATAGAGAACCCAAATAGACCATGTGCGTACTTGGCGCTCCATAATACTGCGGCTGTTAATTGCAATCGAAATGCTTACAAACAATAAGGCGCGACCACTTCTAGCCCAAAAAGGGCCGAAACGACCCGGCCGAATCGACCCATGGCCGAAACCTGCTTGAAATTGGAGGTGTCATTGGACCCGAATGATCACATCGAGCATTTATAATATGCACTTCACATAAAGAACACTGTGCTACTATACAATTTATTTTATTTTATTCAATTCTCAACCAAAAGCGATATAAACTAGACTGGAACATAGGTCCTAGACAAAGAAACACAATATATGGTACAAATTTGTAATAGCCTGCTTCATAAAGTTTTAAACGAGGATAAACGTCATAAAAAATACATGTTTCATCCGAACAATTTAAATTATTAAATGTAACTGCTTATCTTTTAAATGATAAACTCTCAAGTACGTCAACTCGGCCAAACACGATACAGTACATCAAGATATTGGATTTGTCATCAGCGATATTTGGTTGTCCATGTTTAACCGGACCTAAACCAAATTTTTCCCGCCAAATCTTTCCCTCTACACTGGAAACTATGCCATTGTTTTTGGCTTTCCTTCCCCCAGCTAGAACAATGCCACTGTCTTGGCTTTCTAGCCACGCGGCTCCGCCCTTCTATTCAGACCGTGAATTTTAGCTTTTGTATAGCTTTTCACTGGTAGGCTCAGCCTTTGTTTAGTTTTCAACCAATCAGCAGCAAGTCTCATCACTCAAACATATAAGTATTTCCCTGTTTGAGATCTCTGCAGATATTATTCTCCTGAAGACGGCTGAAGCAAGTCAACCGAAACGTCGAGATATTCTCAACCAACAACAACAGTTCTTTTCAGAATCTACGTGGTGTACCGCAAGCATTAATTATATATTATACCGGTACTTCGCCATGCAAACCTTCAAACAATATTATTAATATTATTATTATTATTATTATTATTATTATTATTATTATTATTATTATTATTATTATTATTATTATTATTATTATTATTATTATTATTATTATTGTTGTTGTTTATTTCACGTTTTTTACTTTTATGACAAATTGTTTTGGCCTCATTTTGTCTGATTTTAAAGTTTTATTTACTTGAATGTTATACTGCTTTTATATTTTAGGCTATAACATATGGTTGGCCTTAATATTATGTTTGTATTTTGAAGGTTTATTTATTTGAATGTTTGTAGGCCTATTATTATTATTAATGTTTCTCGCGTTTTGCTTTGACATAAATTGTAGCCTCATTATGTGTAGGCCTACTTTAAAGTTTTATTTATTTATTTGGTTTTCAACTCCCTGGTTTATTGCAGTTATAACTTATTGCCGTTCTCTTCAAAAAGTGTTGTCGTTTTGGTTTTTTTTTGCCGTTTTGGTCATTTGTCGTTTTTTTTTTTTTTTTTTTTTGCCGTTTTGGTCATTGCCGTTTTGACTAGACAGCAAACTATTAGTAAACCATTTTTAACCGGTGTCGGTCATGTGACTCGTCATGTGATGAGAAACGGACACTCAGGTCTCATCATGTGACTCGTCATGTGATGAGAAACAACAGACACTCAGGTCTCATACGAATTTAATGTGGACCTGGCGAAGGACGAACGTTTTTCTTGTCTAATTTGTGTTTGATTTTAGTATGATTATGAGAACCACTGTTGTACTTCTGTACCTACCGGCAGTATTCGGTATTTACTTTAATAATGAGAGAAAACCTTGCTATGATCCTAAATATGATGTTGGAATAGAAGGTGTCAAGTAAGTCGGTAGACCTATTCACTTCTAGCTGGACTAGGCCTACGCCTAGTCTAGAGTAGTAGGCCTAGTATAGTACGGTACCGTATCTCTAGCCAGCGCGTTTATTTATCCAGGTAAAACACCAAACAGAACAGCAGCCAATGGATGAACACTTTTGTTTACAATCCACAATCCGTTTGTTTAATATTAATATCCAGGCCTACTAGTAGGCAGCTATAAGGTAGCAGGTCAACTCGGCCACAAGTCAACTCGGCCACGATTATTATTATTGCTGTTATTATTGGTGTCATTGTTGTTATTATAATTATTATTGTTGTTTTTATTACCGTTAGTTTTAATATTAATTATTAGTCTTAGCATTAACACTCTGCCCGCCAAACACGGTGATTTCCGTGTTTGGTAACGCATCGCTTAACCGCCAAACACCGAGATCTCCGTGTTTCAGTTTTTTTTTAAAGAATTCGATAGATGGGATAATTATCGACATGTACTAACAATTTGAACCTTATGTTCGGTCTGGACCGTAAGTATTTCACTATTTCAAAGTATCCAAAATGGAAGAAAAAAGAGAATTCGCGTCGGAGTTAGCGCTGGTTAGCGTAAACCTGTGGCTAGGACCAGAATCTAACCATGCGGATTTTGGCGAAAGTATGTCATCAGATGATGTTAGATGTATAATTTATGATTTGTAAAATGTCATAAATCTTTAAATAGTGATGTTTTGTTTTAGCTAGGCCTACACTAGCCTAGCGATACCATGTAGGGTAGCTTTGGTTGATGTCTCTTTCAGGTGTCAGTGTTTGTTTACATCGAGCGTAGCAAAATCGCAATTATCTCAGCTTTATTGAGCAAAATTGCGTAAATCTCTGAAAGTGAGTCATTTTCATTTTATTGTTACAGGTTATAGATTGTGATTGGAATAAAGTGTTTGGTACCATTGTAAAGCTAAGATGTTTGTGGTTCTTGTAGTATTTATTACATGTCAATCTGATCACATACGCACTCTCAATGAGCTTCAGAAAAGTGTTAAAATTCGCTAAAAAGTCTGGCGGTGGCTGATACTATTTTTTCAATCCCCTGGCGGTCAGAGTGTTAACATTATGTATTGTTTAAATTTTTGCTGATATTATTATTGTTACCATATAAATAATAAAAAATTCTCGATTTTTTTTATTCATATTATTATTATTATATATTAGTCTTAGTATTATTTTTTTAATAATAGTAGTTTTAAAAATATTGTTATTGGTGTTTTATTGGTATTTTTCTCATATTATTATTATTATTGTAGTTGTTGTCACCTTTATTATCGAAGTAGGCCTAGTATTATAAGTATCATAATTATTATTATTATTACTAATTAGTATTACTATTATTATAAAAATAAAAGTTATCTTTAAGTTATTATTGCTGTTGTGCATTCATTTGATTTTAGTCGGATTCAAAATAAACTTTTAACATTAAAAAAAATCCAAATGTGGTTATTCTATTTCAATTTTTTATGATTAGGTCTACAGTATGTACTCATGTTTTGTGTCAGTGTTTTAACATAAACAAAAGTAAACAGTAATGTATGTGTTTTTCTAATTATTAAGGTTGCTTAAATTGTTAATGTTACAATTGTCAGATTTTATTCCATTCTGTAAGTGGCGGGTTTTCTCTGTTGAATAAGAGTGCAGTGTGAAGTAATGTATACAACAATCTCACGACGATGAGACGATGATCAGAATTTTACTAAAATATACTGTGTACAGGTACTTCATTTTAGTCATATTGAAGAAAAAGGATTTAGAAACTGGAGTATTTACATTTCATTTTAATTATGATAAATAACTTGTGGCAGAGTTGACTTGTGGCAGAGTTGACTTGTGGCCGAGTTGACTTGTGGCCGAGTTGACTGCAGTCAAACTTTTTGTGGCTGAGTTGATTTGTGGCCGAGTTGATGTGCGGCCGAGTTGACTTGTGGCCGAGTTGACTTGTGGCCGAGTTGACTTGTGGCCGAGTTGACTGCAGTCAAACTTTTTGTGGCTGAGTTGATTTGTGGCCAAGTTGATGTGTGGCCGAGTTGACTTGTGGCCGAGTTGACGTGTGGCCGAGTTGACCTGCTACCTTATACATATAGCTACCTAGGCCTGGATATTAATATTAAACAAACTATTGTGGATTGTAAACAAACGTGTTCATCCATTGGCTGCTGTTTTGTTTGGTGTTTTACCTGGATAAATAAACGCCGTGGCTAGAGATATGGTACCGTATCGGAACTTCCAATTGCTAAAGGTACGGTAAATGAATATACGTCATGATTAGCCAATAGAAATGACTGAAACGATTTTGGCTTTTTTTGCAAAGTCGACGTCGCGATCATGAGAAAAAGCGTGTGATGCGTGCGAACAGTTACGATCAAATTTTACGACATAAAACTTTAAGGCCCATTGCACGTCTACCATAGAGAATGGTCTACTAAGGCTAGGTTTAGGCCTAGGGTCTAGCCCGAATACCAGCCTAGGGGCCTATGCTTATATTTATTCGAATTTGCATTATACTTTTGTTTGTTATAATTCCTTTCACATTATGGAGGTTCAACTGTATAATTAAAATGAACTGTAGCCTTTTGGACCTTATTGGAATTCAATGATGATAAAATATGGCAAGCAATTGTAGCTATTGTTAACCTGAACCTAGTCACAGGGACTTGGATTCTGTGATTGATAAATTAAATAAATTTTCTAGAAAATAGTACAGTATTCCCGAAGTATGTTGTTGATGTATAACAAGTGTTGATATATTGTAGTAATAATTTTTTTTTTTTTGTTTCCTTACAGTAGAGTAAATATGGGGCTTCTTTTCAAAATGAATGTACATTTTTTTGAATTTGTACTAAAATAATAAATACGGCCAGTGTACATCAATCTGTATCATAGAATTAATGTATTTAAAACTGACATTAAATCGCTTAAATTACTGTCTAAACCAAGCTTGTTTTTAATTTATTTTGTTTGTTGGAATTCATGTTGTACTGTACTCTTTTGAAAAGCTTCTTTTCGAGGCTAATTTTGCAAACTAAGGAGGGAGGCTTCAATCCGAGGTTTTTGCGGTACAGTATTAGTACATACTGTTAGTATAGAATATAATCTGGTTTACAATTGCAACTATTCAAATTATTTGTATTTCACAATGCATATTCGGTTTTGTTTATAAATGGATATAGTACATACTTTTAGTATGATCCAATTAAGTTCAAATTTTTAATAAAGTGCAACTATGTTAATGTGATATTCTTCCTCCATGGTTATACATACTATACTTGAGCATGAAGTGTAAGAGGCAACGGTGTTTACATTTTTAAATTTACTTTCCATTCTAATTATTTGTATTTCACAATGCATATTCAGTTTTGTTTGTAAATGGATATAGTACATACTTTTAGTATGATCCAGTTAAGTTCAAATTTTTAATAAAGTGCAACTATGTTAATGTGATATTCTTCCTCCTTGGTTCAGTAATATACATACTATACTTGTGCATGAAGTGTAAGAGGCAACAGTGTTTACATTTTTAAATTTACTTTCCATTCTAATTATT
>NW_022726379.1:489945-505680 GCF_011630105.1 Anneissia japonica
ACAGCATGAAGCACATACTAAATTCCATTGTTTCAATTATAAGGTCATGTTTCAATCATGAATATATCACTGTAAATGGAAGAAAGAGAATAAATTATGTTAGAAGGATAAAATGCTGTTAGTTAGTAAAAAGATAGCAAAACGGAAATGAAAATAAAATTAAGCCTATGATAAACCGATTGACGAACTAATTATAATCAGTGCCGGATTAACAATTAGGCAAATAAGGCACGAGCCTTGTGGGCCAGGCGAAAATGATGGGGCATCAAAAGTTGGACTGCAATATTATTTACATTCTATTTTCCGGTATTATTAGGCCAGAAAACTCGGGAGACATTCTACTGTTAGAGTTGTGGCAGAGTATTATTACCATGGGGTCCATTCAATTAACATTTTTGGGTCATTTCCAAAATGTGCCTTGAGGCCAGACAATGCTTAATCCGGCACTGATTATAGTAATTATAGGCCTATAATATAGGGCCTGGGCATATTAAATTTTGCGTTTTCGCAACTCCTTCGCGGTGCTCTATATATTAGTTCGAAATAAACCGCGACCAAAAAGATACCCCTGGGCCATATGCATAGCTAGTTTAGGCATAGAATTAGGCCAGCCTACTACTCTAGTTAGGCCCTCTGGCTTCGCTAGGTTTCAGCAAAGGCAGGATAGCTAAGGCCTATGCCTGGATACTATTAAAATAGTTGATTCTCGCCTGATGTCGCCAAATCTAGCAAAACTGCTATCCTTTATATTTGCTATAGTGCCTCGGGCTACAGAATATTTAAATCACAGCTTGTCAACAACACCCGCGATTCTGCGAACGAACGAAATTTCTTAACTTAGATCGTTGCTAAACTGAATGACTTCACGTATGTATTGGCATTTCTATTGGCTAATCATGACGTAATATCATTTACTGTACCTTTAGCAATCGGAAGTTCCGATACGGTACCGTATCTCTAGCCACGGCGATAAATAAATAATGATTAGAGTTTGCCTAGGCCTGACCATAGACTATATAGAGATAGCAAACTGGAGAATTAAACCTCCCTCCCTCATCAGTTTTTATGCTGGGATAGGATGATAAACTAATAAATTTTTTTACGGGGTCTAATAATATATATTAGATTTTGTTTTATTATCTTTTGTAGTAAAGGTACGAATAAACATTGGTATGAGTTAGCCAATGTTGGGTACGAGTTTATCTAAATTTGGGTATGGGTTCGCCAAAGTGGGTATGAGTTGGAGTAGGTACGACTTGCCATCATGGGTACAAGTAGCCGACACCCAAAATGGCAAAGCTATAGGGCCTGTTATTCAGAGCTAGCATTTGGATGACTATTGAGTAGGACTACTACTTGGTATGCTTATAACTCAAAGTAAAGTATTAGAGTGTGGTTAGTAGCGAGTTTAAACCGTTGGACTATCTTGTACATAACGACTCCTAGACCTACATTATGTACATAATTGAAATTGTTACTTTCGTTAGAATGTACAGTATATTCTTTAAGTTATTTTAGATTTATTTAGATTACTTTTCCATCTCTGATCCTGTATTACTTTTTTTTAAATTTCTTTTTCTTGTTCTTTTTAAAACATAAATTCTTTCTAGTGTTTCTACAGTCATAAGTATACATTTCTGAGTATGTATCACTGTCACATTTTCTTCTTGATGTTTTTGGACTTTTCAAAAGTTGGAGCTTTGAAACCAGGTTTATTATATTTACTGATATGATTTTGACTTTATTGTGATCAGGTAAATTATGCACTTGTCATTAATTCTCTGGACTCCCAAAATATTTGTGGCCTTAAAATTGGGAAAGCCATTGTTTGCTTTAGTACCCCTTCCGCAACTTCAAATTCGTTTTCACAGCATTTCCTTGGAATTGTGAACTTTCCCCACAAATCGAGATTCCTAATTAGATTTTTTCAATCTGTCTTCATGTACAGTAGTTGGTCACAGTAGTTTGCTCACACTTGTATGTTGTTACTATGCCTTTGACAAAACACCTAGCAAGAATCCTATTGTTAGAGCAATAGTGTCAAACAATAGATGGTATGATTGTTGGATCATTGGGCTGGGGTAGTCTAAGAGATCTACTGTAGATTTTCCTTTGCTTTCCTCTAGCCAAGAAACTGATCTACCAACTGGAATGGAAATAAAGTATGTACTTATCTTTTGATAGGGTTGCTCAGACAGGTTAATCCTCAGTTCTTTAAGGGGAGCCTGTGTTCTTTAGATTAGATAGCACCTATAACCCTGGTTCTTAATACGCGGGCCACATTTGGCCCGATGCAATTCAATTTGTCCCGTAAGGAAAATCAAAACATTGAAAAAATGCTTAAATATAAAGCATAATAAAAGTTAGATAAATACATTTTCAATAAAGTAAAGACAAAAATGCAACCCCTGGGTAATGTGCACAGGGTCGTTTGAAAATGAGCAAGATGATAGTAGGCCATAAATAAAATAAATAGCGCCAAAAATCGATCACTGAGTACTTTCTGTGGTCCTATTTTTACTGTGTGCTTCAAAAAAACAAAACTCCCAAGATTGGTATTCTTATTAGCTCTGCTAATTTAACATAGAGTAGTAAACCTGGAGGAAGTAAAACTTTTATCATAGAACATGTTAACATTTTAAGGATGTCGTGATGCCTGATATATGACCTGTAGTAGAAGAAGGCCATTGTAGAATCATAAGTAAACACTTTAACTAAATTTATTTAGGTTATTTTGCAATATGTCTATTATTGGGTTTTATTTATTGTCAATAAACCTGCTTATTTTACATGATAATAAACAGCTAGTGAAGGACAGTGCTTATAAAAATACATTTTAATTTCCTGCAAGTAATTCAAGCCATACAGGACTCTATATGCTGCCAAATTCTGTCTCTGTGTTTTTTTCTGATCATTGTGTTTTGTCAATAGTCTTTTTTTCAAGTCATACCATGGATAAATTAGTTTAGAAATTCCTCCATGGTCTTACAGTATTAGCATCACCCCAGCTCTGGTGCCGCCAAGTTCCATCTCTGTATTTAAAAAAACATTTCGCTAGTCCTCTATGTGTACTTGCGGAAAACTGTTTGTATTTCGACTGACAATTGCTAAACTGATGTCCAACAAACCCATGGTCTTTAAATAGAGGGAATCTTTAATTGGATGAACAGCTAATGATAAAAGATAGCCATTCAACGGGGGCAGTCGCATAAATGTGGTTTTTAATTGGAGGTAGTCTTCTGTGGCGTAGCTAGGTGCGAAAGGGCCCCAGTGCAAGATTGATTGCTGGGCCCTTTGATGTGATACGAGAAATTTCCTAAAGTTGTCAGAAATTTCATAGTAAAAATTGCTTCTTTTACTCCCTACTTCTAAAGGCCTAGGCTATAGTAGGCCTAATAATTACCAATGATAATCGCTCGTAACTATTTTAGGGCATAGGCCTATTCGGTCTCAGCAGCTGTTCTAAACTAAATCAAGAAAATTGGTGGCACACAAAATTTAACAATTGCAATAGCGGGTCAGGGAATAAGGTGGGGGTGAAGGCCACCTCAGCTCTCCCATGGCTGAAAATGTATGATTATAACACTTCTAGATGGCCGGAAATGGCACTCTCAGACTTAAATTTTAATATAATCCCCTTTTTTCTCCATTTTTGCTACCCACCCCCTTTTCAGGGAGAATAACCACAATTCGTCGGTGAGAAAAAAAAATGTATGTGTAATATATATTAGTAGCCCCCAAAACTGATAAGCTGTCGAAACCCCTAAATTGTCATTTTCGGGAAACACTATCGAGAGATTTCGAGGGATGCCCAACCACACCCACTTTTTTTGTAGGGGACATCGCCCGCCCTGTTACCTGACCGTTTTCAAGAGGCAAAAACCTTGAATTTTGAAGAACTTAAAAGTCATTAAAAGACACTTCAGAAATCAGGAAAGCTCATTTCCCGCCATTTAGAAATCAACATTTTCCTGAAGAGAACCCAACCTCCCCCACCCCCTTCCTCTTTGGGATTCATTGATTCATGGAGATTCATGGAATCCTTTCAAGAGGGGAAATCTTTCAATTTTGAAGAACTTAAAAGTCATTTAAAGACACCTCAGAAGTCAGGAAAGCTCATTATCCGCCATCTGGAATCAAAATTTTCCCGGGGGAGAATCCCCCTTTTCTCTCCGGCATTTATCGATTCATGGAAAAAAGAATATGTATGCAACTACATATTTTTTGTATACACATATAAGGGGGAGAACCCCCCTCTTCTCTTTGGCATTTATCGATTCATGGAAAAAAGAATACGTATGCAACTACATATTATTTATGTATGTATACACATACACAGGCCTATAATAAGAATGAAAAAGCTTACCTGACCGTTTTCAAGAGGAGGAAACTTGAATTTTGAAGAACTAAGTCATTAAAATACACCTAGCTCAAAAGTCGGGAAAGCTCATTTCCCGCCATCTAGGAATTAAAATTCTCCCGAGAGAGAGCGCCGGACTCTCTCCCCCCCCCCCTCTTTCTGTTTTAAGGTTTTTGGGTAAATTGTGGACCCCACCCTAACAACGAATGAAAACGCGTAAGTACTCTAGCATTTATTTGTAAGTAGCCCAGTGTATAATGCACTCGTCGCTCAGGAATATTCATTACGTCAGCTAATTAGCATAATGATAATCAAGCTCATTTGTAGATGTGTATAAGAGACAGCAACAACAGATAGGTTAACCTGAGAATGAATTCCTGCCACAAGTTTTTTTTTTTTAATCTTAAGCTGCATTCACATTATGCAGCCCTCAAAATTAGGAAAAAAGTATGTTGGCAAAAAAAAAAGAAAATCGCCGGTGCTATAAAATTTACGCCAGTTATAACGTTGGCAGTTTTTAGTTTCAGCCTACTAGTAGAGCGGCTAAGGTTGAATTCCAGGTAGAATCGTGCACTTCTGGAAGAAAGCATGAAACTTCCCATAGTGATACTATGACACCTAAAGATCATTAAAAAAAATAGACCCCCAAAAGATAATGCCTCCTAATGGTCACCATCTTGAAATCCAATATGGCCGCCAAAATAATTGATTTTAGCCAATATATTCATATCTACAGCACATGTCATTGCCAATTGAAGATCATTACCCATGTTTTCAATATCAAGGAGTGTAATGCAATCATCAGAAATTATGTCAGATGGCGCAGCCATATTTGATTTCAAGATGGCCGCCAAATTAATGATATTTTTGTCAATATTCATATCTACAGTACCTAGCACTGTCAATCAAAGACCGTTGCACATGTTTTCCATAACAGGGACTACCATACAGCCATCAGAAATTATATCAGAAGACCGCCATATTAAATTTCAAAATGGCCGCCATCTTGAAATTTAATATGGCCGCCAAAATAATTAATTTTAGCCTATGTATTCATATTTACAGCACATATCACACCAATTTAATATCATAATAGATCAGCTTGTGAGTTAACCCAATAAAACCTACTGGAAAATGTTCGGCATAGTAAAAGAATGGCCACTACCAGACATTCTTAATGGTGGAAATAATATTTCCAATCCTTGCCAGATTATTATTAGCTGATGCAGCAAAACATAAGAAGGATATATAGACCGACCAGGAAATAGGTGTGCTATTTATAGTCCAAAAGAGTACTCAATGTTAAAAAGAGTTTTCCTGTTTTTTTGTGTGAACACGGAAGCAAACTTTTTAAAATCACGTTTCTACAATGAGTCTTTTGGCTTCATTTGTATTTCAAATGCATCAAGAGTCAATCAGTTAATTGATTGGATAAGGCTTTTTATTATTAAAATAAAAACAAAAGCATAAAAAAATAATGTGTTCCTCCTTACATAATAGATAAACTGATGAAAACATTCAGTTGGAAAACTAGGAGGAAAAATACAATGGAAAATACTGGGACAAGATAGCCGGGGGGAAAAAGCAGTTGGAAAACAACCTTAAGAAATAACCTGGAAAAATAGCTGGATGGAAAAGAAATCTTCTAGTGGAAAAAAATCCGAGGCGAAAATTAGGTGGCAAGTGCCATTGTGGTATTTTCTTTGAATTAAAACCTAAAACCTCTTCGATTTTGAGTCTACTCAGTCTTCAAATCTTCCCTGGGGAGAGAGATAGATGCAGATATTAAAAATCATCTATATTAAAGCTAGTTTTAGCATAAATGAAATTATGTAAACATAAATAAAATATTAAAATTAATGGTGTGAAGACACTAATATCGAATAGACCTCATGTCTATGAGTTACTTGAATAACCGTCGCCAGAAGCAATGTAGCCCCATGGTGTGATGAAGGTCGTTAGATGACGGTCAGCCCTTCCACGCATCGAATACAGTTTTCTTCTTGCCGTGCGGAACAGCCAGGGCCTGATGAAACGGTGACCGTGTGTGGTGGGTTTCACGGGTAGCGTGTGCATTCAGTGGCTGAAAGTCAACTGTTCTGCGTGGCTTGCCGTTTTTCTTAGCGCATACTATCATTCGGTGGCACCATGGGACCGGTTCGCCAATCGGGACTGGTTCAATGACACCCAATCTCACATCTTGGTCAAGATCTGCTTTCACCTGATCTTGCCAGTGGATGGGGACGGGGATACAGTAGGAGTGTGGTGGGCAACTGGTTCGGCCTTTGGGTCAACCATAAGTTTCATTGCAGGTCCTTTCATCATTGGCAGGGGTTGGTGTTCACATGTGTTGAACGTACTAGACTTGTACTGTAGTAGTCAATTAGGAACTGCTGTAAACGGGCACGGTTCTCATTTGTTGCTGGGTCGGGTAGAGTGGTTGGTGGTTTGGGTGGCAGCTGGCGTTTGGGGCAGCCGCATGTATTGGTCGAGTCATGTTTATCTTCTCTGACGTAGTTCGGGTCTGGGCCGTCACCGATGGTGTCAGCTGCCATGTCATGCAGGTGGTGTGTCTCGCCAACTGTTGGGAATGTCGGTGTGATCAGTCCAAGAGCGATACAGGCTTCCCGGCTAAGGAACAGCTTTTCTGAGCTGTCGGTAACATAGGTGACTTGACGGGTCTCGAATTCGTTACCGGTTGTGTCCTTTCCAGAATACCTCAAGATGGCTGCACCAAGGATGTTTATACCCTTGTTGTTAGCAGCATCCATTTTCTTTGTGACGGGTATGAGGTCGTCATGTTTCAGGCCAAGGCGATGTAGGATTTTGGCATCCAGTGTCAGCCATGGCTGAGGCGTTGATGGTTCGGGGTGTGACGTTAAGCCTATATCCGAGTGAGATGTAATCCGCTTCCTGTACTTTGACGGTCAGACGTATGAATGGCTGTGGCTTTGAGGGCTGTTTAATCCACGTTTTGGAGAGGTGGTTGTATAGATGGTGGTCGAGAGCGATCAATTTGCCTTGGCGTTTCGTTGTCGTGACAGCACAGAGGGCGTCAAATATTGCGCCTTCGTGTTTGGAGGTGGATTTTCTGGTGGCCTTAATCGGTTTGTTCTTGCTTCGGCAGACGGACTCAAAATGGTTTTACGGTTGCAATGGCTACAAATGTGGCTGTAGGCTGGGCATGTCGTTTTTATGATTCGAGTAGGTAAATGTTTTCCGTGTCCTTTTTGGCCGCAGTATGTACAGGCCTCTGATTTATCCACTTGTTTGTGCTCTCTGGGCTTCTTTTCTGTTACGGGTGTATGAACTACTACATGCAGGAGATGTAGCCTCCGAGTCGAGGAGACGCGAGGCCGAGCGTTTTCCAGCCTCCTTGGCTTCAACAAATTGGAATACCCCCTCTAGTGTCATGTCCTGGTTCTTGTCTCCAAGCAGATAAAGTTGAATATCGTGGTCCTCAATGCCGCGAGTGAGCACGTCACGTAAGATTGATTTGGTATAATTCACGTCTGCAGTGCAGCCTGGGCACTTCATAATAAACTTGCAGACGCCGGCTTGACCCCGAAGACTTGCGCCGAAAGATCGTATTGTTTCATCCCTGTCCTGTTGCATGTTGTGTAATGCAACCCTGCCGACCATAGTGTTTTCTTCCCTGACGGCTAGCTTCTTGATGGCGGCGAGTAAGTCCAATTCGGGTTTGCCTGATAAGCTACCTCCAGCCGATCGAGTTAGGTCTTTGCGGAGAGTGTCATCACATTCTAATAGTTGGATAACCTCGTCTTGGCCTGTGATTTTGGTGGCTTCCACATATTCGGCCCAATGTGATTGGAAGACAGACCATTCTTAACTAGTCCCGGCTGAGGATATACAAGGCTTTTTACTTTCTCAACCTTGGCGGTAGGGGCACTATTGGTGGGCCTAGCGTGGATGGTGCTGTGGGTTGTGATAAGAGCTGCTACAACGGCCTCTCCGAGATCAGGAGTTTGGTAGGCACAGCCCTCTATTGGGCAGTCAACAACAGGCATACTAGTGAATGAATACTGTACAGTGCAGCACTCACGTTAGTATGTAGGCTTAGGTGTGCTCGTCGCGAGTTCCAGCATAAATAAGTATTTGAACTCTTTGTCAAATTTAACTGAACTTTTATTGAACATCAAAACACAAATATCAAGCAACATGACAATGCTGGAACTCAAGAGGGCGACATTGCAATATTGGAATATTAAAATAGATTACAGTTCTTCGTACGGAACTGGTGTCACTTTAGTAGTGCGTGAATATATAATTAGATGATGAATATGCTAAGTGTTACAGTTTGTCCAGTTATAACTGTGTTGCCTACATTCCATTATTGTCTAAAAGCAAGCTTCTACGACGGCTGACTCTTAGATGTTTAATTTGGATTTGGATGTCGTAGATACATCAGTGTAAATTACAAGTGTTAACTTCAATCATTCCTCAAAAAGAAAAGGAGGAAATTTGTAGAAAATGACATTTAAATTTGTTACAGTAGATTTGACTGTACAGTAAAACAAAACCACAAGGGTTTCTTATTGTTTTAATAAAGGTGTTTAATTAAAAATTAATATGTTTACACTGAGCTTGTTCTGTCTGCAAGCTGTCTCGCACTACGAAACTTTGGGCGATCTGACGTCATCACAGCCAAGCACGTTTTGCCCATACATCATGACCCCACGAAAAAATTAACCAAGAGCAGGCAGAGTTTAGGAACATGACCATATGTTTACATGAAGAATGTGTTGTTTAGAAAAAAAATGGAAGACTGGAAATGCAGGTAAAAACAATATAAAAGAAGCATGAAACATACAATCCAGTTTGATTTTATTCACATTTTACTCGTAATACAACATAAAAGACATTAAATAACTTGATTTCATTAAGAATAAAGTGTAATATTGTGTTTACGGCGATCCTGTCGTGTCTATCACAACTGCTACAACTAGTACCAGCGTAGGCCTGGGCTAGGCCTAAAATCTGCACGTCGGCGTTGGGTGGCTGCACGCCGCCATTTACGTTGGCATTGCCAAATGCCGGCGTTACTTTTGAATGCTGGATCTGATTTTCTGTGTGTTCGGCTTTCTCATTTAAAAATCTGATTCAGTGTGAATGCCCCCATTCATATTTTCACTAATATCATTATTAAATTGCTATTTCAATATTAATTAAAAGAAAATCAAGGTAAACTTTAGATAGCAAAATAGAAATATGAAACTGGTTTCTTTACCCTCACCCCCCTCCCCTGAAGTGGCGAAGAGGGTATTGCATTGAGCTCCGTCTATGTGTCTGTCTGTCTGTCTGTGTGTTTGTCCCTCCGGGAGCATAACTCAAAAACTACTGGACCGTTTAACAGCAAACTTTCAAACATTGACATTATTATATGTATCTCTGTCCTCAAACTTGGTGCTCATCAAAAATAAGATGTAGATTTTAGAATGTTATTTATTTACATAGTTTTATCGAGCAGATGTGAGTCATTTGGCAAGGCCAGACTGACTCGAGTGGATCGACTGCGGACCGACCCCAGCGGGACCGACCATGTGTCAAATTCTGGCCGGCGGACTAGAAGCAGTCCGGAAGGCATAAGCCCGACTGATGGGCTTGGATCTTGAGGTTTATGCTAGGCCTTGTTTGGCGGATGGAGTGGAGAAGTAACAAGCAGATTTTAGAATATTTTTAATCTGCTGTCACAATTTTAAAAATAGAAAATTGTGAAAAATATTAAAATATGAAAAAAGTATTCTATAGATGAGCAAATAATAAAAAAAAACAACAAATAATAATAATAAAAAACAAAACAAGAAGGAGATGTGAACCCCCATACCTTTGATTAACTTTACACATAATATGTCCATTTTTAGCGCTCGGCTACATTTCACCTGATACATATAGTTGGTAATATTGCATCCCTATAATACAACAACCAGCGGATAGAGTGCATCGTATATAATTATACAAAGATTTGGTGCGACAGGGCGAGGGTTTGTAAGCTCAGATTATCTTGTTTTATATTGCAGATCGTATCAACATCAAACGCAAAGGAGCTTGGCCAAGTGCTTATCTATCAGTCCAGAATCTAATTGACTGTGGCGGTGCAGGATCATGTGAGGGCGGTGGTCAGCTTGGAGTTTATAAGTATGCACATGAGCAGGGGATCCCAGATGAGACTTGTAATAATTACCAAGCCAAAGACCAGGGTACTAAGTTGTTTCACAATCATTATACAACCTATATACTGTAACTTTTAATTTCCTATTTTATAGAAAAATAATGTTAGATATATAGTAAGATTTCAATGTTTTCTTTTGCTTCTTGCACAAAGCACAAGACAGATGCTCCCTTCCTCAGTGGCTCAACTGGGGGAAGAACCTCTGCCTTCCCCCTAAAAAGACTTGTGGTAGTGTTGTGGTAGTCAGTACTGTAAATTTATATTTTATGTACAGAATGCGAGAAATTTAATCAATGTGGAACATGTTCAACATTTGGAGACTGCTTCACTCTGTCAAACTACACTAAGTGGAAAGTTGGTGACTATGGATCCATCAGTGGTATGGACAAGATGAAGGCTGAAATCTATGCAAATGGTCCTATAAGGTGAATTATTGTAGTGCACTGTATTATCCTCAATTTATGACGTTATTCTTACATTTAATCAGTTGATGAATTTATGAACCTTATTGTTGGGTAAAAGATGTTTATGGCTAATATTAAAAAGTTGGCCAGGCATTGATAAGATTGTATATGATTGTATATATTGAAATGATATTTTGAGAAAAACTAATGGACTCACTGAGGTTTGATTGGTTGCCCTACCAATTTCTATAAAGGTATTAGATAATAATCAGAAGCACCTAGGTATTACTCCAAATAATGATTTGATCAACCTTATCATCCCCAAGGCCTATTTCAAGTACAATACACATTTTGATAATTAGTGTGATTTGACAAGAGTACCTCATCAGACAGTGACTGTGTATTGTTGCTATTTTAGTCTTGTTTGGGCAGTTGATGTGGTTTATGATCAGAGGATGAGTTAAGCCAGACTCACATGCCGGCCGGCGGACCGATTTTGCTAACGATAAGCTGCAATACAACACTGCTCTTACAATTTTTTTAAACATATTCTTACAATTTTTTGAACATGCTCATGCTCAAAATTCATGTTGTGTCGTATACATAATATCTCTCACACCTTGCACCAGCTCCGCGCACCAAACAATTTTAGACTGAGAGTCATAGTGAAGCTTTTGTAAGCAAAAATTGCAACGTGAGACTGGCTTAAGGTGTTTACATAACTTCTACATTTGCAAAGTTGTTTAATTTAGATCAAATGGTCTCATATTGGGACAGTGCTTGGATATTTTTAAAATTCCATAAGTTGAGACATGTATACATACTTACCCATTTAAAACAATGTTTGAGCATTTTCATATACTGTACTGTAGATCAAACTGCCTATGAAAGTAGGGGTTAAGCTTCATCCATATTTAAATTTACTGTACTTGCTTGTGAATATCCTCACTTGATATTTTAAAGGTGGCGCTATTTATACAGAATATTCCAAAGATGCCTTTGTAAGACGTTAAGTGCTTTAAACATTTCCTTTTTATTTGTTAATTAGTTGTGGTATCATGGCAACATCGGCACTTGAAAAGTTTCAAGGTGGACGTATTTATACCGAATATCATCTCGTTAATTCTGTGAGTACTTAATTTAATTACCTATGGGATTAATTAGATGAGCAATGGAAATATGGATTTCTGTAATGTATTGTGTTTAATCTGAGAACTGATAGACCGTGGGTTGAGGCTCGAAAATCGGCTTAGTTAATGAATTCTGTGACCCACCGATCCGGGCTACCTGGCATTCGCACAAAAATGTCAATACTATTTTATCGTAACATAAAATCATTGTCGGCAATCGTGAATTTGGGGAAACTATCCAAAAATGAAAATTTATCTTCGAAAAAGTAATGTTGTTCATGAAAAAAAATAGCCAATCACAGCACACTTACCATACCTGTCAAGAAATGATGTAACGCTATTAGCCAATCACAAGCGTTCTTGTAAACCCGGTAACTAATGTAAACAATGTTGCGAGGAAAATTGCAGTGTGTACAGTATTTTGGATGATAGTTCTCCAATTTTAGTGGAATATTTCAATATAATATAAGTATACAGCCTTTATACAAGATATTGGTATAGTAGTACAATTGTGGAGGTAGTACATTACAACTGCAGTCTTCTTCCGACTATCATACCGTATTTCCTAGGCCTCTGTCCGGCGACTTTGTATAGTAGGCCTATATAGATAGGTACTCAAACTGTATTGAATGTGTGTTAGCTAAGTAATACTAGGCCTATGTATGTTCGTAGAATTTGAGAATTCCTGTATATTCCCTATCCGGACTACCTGACATTTTGAGACTGAATGAATGAATGAATGAATATAGAAGTTGATGATTCCAATAAGGAGGTGAGCAGATATGTAATATTTTATACCTCAGTTCAACTAACTAGTTCATTATCTCCCTGATCATTTATTGGTATGTAACCCAAATCAAATACACAACAGAGTGAACATGTGTAAGTTGAAACAACTTTATTTATAATAAAAATCTGAATACTTTTATGAATATTATTCATAAACACATCATACACCTTAGGGAGCTGCTTTACATAACTGTAGAGTTCAATCCAATCCATTTAAATGTGAGTTAAATACATAAATTTTACTAACTACTACATAACAAACTATAATGAAAGTTCTGCTGTATTCCTAATCAGCAAATACTGTTCAGATACAGTATTTTCTTTTCTTACTGTATTGTAAATTTACAATCCAATAATCAATTTAAGTGGAAAATAAATGTTAAGCTTTTTTTTAAAACTATTTAATACAAGAGAAACTTAATAAATTATAGTCATAACATTTCTCAATAAAACACATTGTATGATGTTAGGCCCCGTAAACAAAATTATTAGTTTATCACCCATCCCTCATCACTTTTGGGGAAATCCTGATTTTTTTTTTCATTTATTTAAAATAATCATTTTCCACCTTTTTTTCACTTGAAAAGCTCAGGATTTCTTGCATTTATGTTTACTGGTACCACAAAAACATTTTTTGTTTATATACGTTTGATTCTATTCTTATGACCTTTTATATATTTGTCCTTAAATCTATAAATTTACCAGCAAACATCTGTAAAAATGGGGCGGGGCTAGCAAAAGAAAAACAAAAACAAAATAACCTCTCTCCCTCATCAGTTTTTGTTCTTTAATAAGGTGATAAACTAATAATTTTTTTTATGGGGCCTTATTTCAAGTTGGTATCAACATTCATGTTTTTACAAAGGAAAGTAATATGTTCATCAAATTTGTCAACAAAGTACATGGTATGGTGTTGGTAGCAGCATTCATCAAACAGACTAAGACTACATTTGCTCAGAGTTCATAAAAAATAAAATGTATGCATTAAACAACAAACACTAACAATTGTATGTCAAATTTCACATACTCAATTTTCAAAATATCAGTGACAATGAATTTCAGCAGTTAAACCCATAGTGTTACAAACTATTGTCACCAAAATGCTAACCAGGTTAGGATGGGAACCACTGGCCACCCTGGCAGACAGAAGGAAAGTTGAAAAGCTCATCCAATTTTATCAGATTCACAGTGGCATATCTCCAGTAGTATATCAGAGACTCCCATAAAAAGATTCACTCTCAACCTAACAGATACCAAAATGCGAATGCATACCAGCGCATCAATGCCAGGACATCAAGATACCAGTATTGTTTTTTACCCAGAACAATAATCGATTGGAACGAGCTATCCCAAACCCTAACTACCCTTCCAACCCTTGAAAAATTTAAAGCCGAGTAAACACAAGACAACAAAAAGTAGTAAATATGTTGTTTAGTAAATCTTTAAAAGACATACCTGGCACAATAATGTATTCTCTATTTGCATAATACTTTGAAATAGGATGGCCATAATATATTTACTAATTTCTGAACATGTTTAACGTCCATCCAATATTCAATGGCTTTAACTGTATTTATTTACTTAAAAATCAGTTATAACACGAATTAACCTAAAATTGAATGATTTACAAATTTTTAAGAATCAAATTTTATTAAATTCCAGTATGAAAATGAAATGCAGATGAAAAAATGCAGTATTAACTGATTTACACACATTTCTATGACAAGTTCTATAAAATAAGTGAAATGGACCATAATGTAATGTTAATGCTTTATATGGCCATTAAGAAAACTTTTAGTACATGTATAACATTTTTAGTGTTGTGCAAATGATATAATGTAGTATTCAAACCTTCATTATTATAGTAATTCAGTCAAATGCAATTACAGTAATGTTCTACAAATTCTTCGTCGTCATCATCATCATGAATCTCTTTTGTAGAGACAGGGTTTGACACTGTGCATGCATCGACTTGTGGGTGCACCAAACACCATGCCGAGACAAGAACATCTGCCTTCATCTTGAACCTGAAGAATAAAAATAGAATGATTTACAGAATAACTGTTATATTCTATGAAATACAGATAAAAAAAATGCAGTATTAACTGATTTACACACATGTTTCTTTGACAAATTTAATAAGTTATGTGGAACATAAGAGAATTGTTTTAGTATCAATTATCCTATAACAGAATTGTGGGATTGTGCAAAGTTTATGTGTATGGTATATATTATACAGTATTTATATTACCGTAATTCAATCAAATACAAGTACAATACTATTGTTCTTCAACAAATTCTTCATCGTCGTCTTCCTCATCATCATCGTCATCATCATCATGAATATCTTCAGTAGAGACAGGGTTTTGACACTCTGTACATTTGCATAGACTTGTGCAACAAACACCATGCTGACGACAAGAACATCTACCTTTACTTGAACCTGAAGGTTTACAGCAATTGGTTTTTTTACAGGAACAATATGTTAGTTCAAGTAAACTGCTAGGTGCTGAGGCAAGATCTCCCCAATCTCCCCGAAGAATTCGGTTTGGCTTTGGTTCAACAATTTGTGGACCTTCAATTTCCATACCACTTGATTCTGTGGATTCCTCTTTATGTAAAGGAAAAAAGTATGAGAGTTCTGGTACTGTGAAACATAATTATACAAACGAATTCAAAGAGCATTATCAAGGTTAATGTTGGTTTTAATTATTTCATTTTAATCAAAGTCTGTTCTAGCATGCAGTAAAGTAGTAGCATAAATCAAGAATAAACGTGGGTGATAATTGTAGAAATACTGACCTAAAGGTTTGATAAATATTACTATAATTCTCTATATTTTTATGCTGTGTGAATAGGTTT